>NC_071999.2:4635562-4938365 GCF_028885655.2 Pongo abelii
GAATGGAATGGTGAGGAATGGAATGGAATAGAGTGGAATGAAATGGAGTGGAGTGGAGTGGAATGGATTGAAGTGGAATGGAATGGGTTGGAGTGTAAAGGAATGGAGTGGAGGGGATTAGAGTGAAGTGGAATGAAATGGATTTGAGTAGAGTGAAGTTTTGGTGAGTGGCATGGAAGGGATTGGAATAGAATGGAAAGGAGTGGAGTGGAATGGAATGGAATGGAATTCTACGGAATTCAATGGAATGGAATGAAATGGAGTAGAGTGGAGAGGAATGTATTGGAGTGGAGTGGAATGGAGTGGAGTGGAGACGAGTGGAAAGGAATGGAGTGGATGGAAAGGAGTGGAGTGGAGTCGAATGGTATGGAGTGGTGTGGAGTGGAGTGGAATAGAGTGGAAAGGAATACAGTGGAATGGAGTGATGTGGAGAAGAGTGGAGTGGAGTGAAATGGAGTGGAATGGAGTGGAGTGGAGTGGAGTGGAATGGAGTGGAATGGAGTGGAGTGGAGTGGAGTGGAATGGAGTGGAAAGGAGTGGAGTGAAGTGGAGAGAAGTGGAATAGGGTGGATTGGAGTTTACAGGAGGGGATTGGAATGGATTGGCGTGGAATGGAATTGAAAGAAATGGAATGGTGTGGAGTGGAGTGGAGAGGAGAGGAATGGAATTTAATGAAATGGAATGGAGTGAAGTGGAGATGAATGGAAAGGAGTGGAAGGGAGTGGAGAGGAGTGAAATGGAGTGGAGTTCAGTGGAGTGGTGAGGATAGGAGTGGAGTGGAGTGGGGTTGAGTGGAGAGAAATTAAGTGGGGTGTAGTGGAATTTACTGATGTCGAAAATAATGGAAAGGAGTGGAATGGAATTGAGTAGAGTGGAATGGAACAGAGTGGAGTGGATTGGAATGGAATGGAATGGAGTGGTAGTGCAGTGCAGTAAAGAGGAATGGAGTGGTGTGCAATGGAGTGTAGTGGAGTGGAATGGAGTGGATTGTATTGGATCGGAGTGCAGAGGACTGGCACGGAATGGGATGGAATGGATTGAAGAGGAGTGGAATGAGAGGACTGGAGGGGAATGGTGTGGAAATGAAAGAAACGGAATGGAGTGGAGTGGAGTGAAATGGAACAGAGTGGAGTGGAATGGTGTGGAATGGAATGGACAGGAAAGGAGTGGAATATAATGGAATGGAAAGTAGTGGAATGGAGAGGAGTGGAGAGGGGTTCAGTGGAGAGGATTGTTGTGTTGTGGAGAGGGGTTGAGTGGAGAGAAGTGGAGTGGGGTGTAGTGGAGTTTACAGAAGTGGAAGGTAATGGAATGGAATGGAAAGGAATGGAATGGAATGGAATAGAGTGGAATGAAAAGGAGTGTAGTGAAGTGGAATGGAATGGAGTTCAGTGGAGTGGAGTAAAGAGGAACGGAGTGGAGTGGAATAGAGTGTAGTGGAGTGGAATGGAGTGGAGTGGAATGGAGTGGAGTGTATTGGAGTGGAGTGCAGAGGTGTGGCATGGAAAGGTATGGAATGGATTGTAGTGGAGTGGAAAGGAGAGCAGTGGAGTGTAATGGCGTGGAATGGAAAGCAGTGGAGTGGAATGCAGTGAAGTCGAATGGAATGGCATGGAGTGGAATGATGTGGAATGGAATGGCATGGAGTGGAATGATGTGGAATGGAATGTAGTGGAGTGGAGTGGAATGGAATGCAGTGGAATGGAGAGGAGTGGAGTGGAGTGGAGGGGAATGGAGTGGAATGGAGTGAAATGCAATAGAGTGTAGTGGAGGGGAATGTAGTGGAGTGGAGTGGAGTGGTGTGGAGTGGAGTGGAATGTAATGGAATGGAATGGAATGGAGTGGAGGGGAATGGAGTGGAGGGGAATGGAGTGAAGTGGACTGGAGAACAGTGGAGTGGAGTGAAATAGAATGGAGTGGAGGAGAGTGGTGTGGAATGTACTGGAGGGGAGTGAAAAGGAGTGGAGTGAAGTCGAGTGCAGTGGAAAGGATTGGAGAGCATTGGAGGGGAGTGATGTGGAATGGAATGGAATGGAGTGGAGTGGAATGCAGAGGAGTGGCATGGAATGGTATGGAATGGAATGGATTGGAGTGGAATGGAGGGAGTAGAATGGACTGCCGTGCAATGGACTGGAGTGGAATAGAGTGCCATGAAATTGAATTGAATGGAATGGATTGGAATGAAGTGGAGTAGAATGAAATGGCATGGAATGGAGTGGAGTGGAGTGGGGTTTATTGGATAGAAGTTAAGTGGCGTGGAGTGGATTTTACTGGAGTGGAAAGTAAAGGAATGGAGTGATATAGAGTGGAATGGAATGCAGTTGAGTGGAGTAGAATGGAACGGAGTGGACTGGAGTGGAATAAAGAGGAATGGAGTGGAGTGGAATGGACTGGAGTGGAATGGAATAGAATGGAAAGGAGTGGCGTTGAGTACAGAGGACTGGAATGGAGTGGAATGGAGTGGAGAATAATGGAGTTGAGTGGAATGGAATGGAATGGAATGGAATGGAATGGAATGAAGTAGAGTGGAATGGAAGGGAGTTGAGTTCAGTGGAGTGGAGTGGAGTGGGGTGGACTTGAGTGCAGTGGAATGGAGCTGAATGGAATGGGATGGAGTGGAATGGAGTGGAATGGAACGGAATGGAGTGGAGTGGAGAGCAGTGCAATGGAATGTAATGACATGGATTGGAGTGGAACGGAATGGAGTGGAGTGGAGTGAAATATACTGGAATGGAGTAAGATGGAATTGAATGCAATGGAATGCTGAAAAGAAATGTGAACTGAGATGGTGACACTGCAATCCAGCATTTGTGACAGAGTGAGATCCTGTGGACAGAAAGGAAATGAGTGGATTGGAATTGATGGAATGGAGTGGAGTGGAATGAAAAGGAACAGAATGGAGAGGAGAGGTGTGGAGTGCAGTGGAGTGGAGTAGGGTTGAGTGGAGGAAAGTTAAGCATGGTAGAGTGGAGTTTACAGGAGTTGAAAGTAATGGAATGGAGTGGAATGGAATGGAAAAGAGTGGAAAGGAATGTAGTGGAGTGGAGTGGTATGGAATGGATTGAACTGGAGTGGAGAAAAGAGGAATGGAGTGGAGAGGAATGGAGTGTATTGGAGTGGAATGGAGTGCAATGTATTCGAGTGGCGTGCAGAGGAGTGGCATGGAATGGAATTGAATGGATTGTAGTGGATTGGAATGGAGTGTAGTGGAATGGAATGGGATAGAATGGAATGGAGTGGAGAGGAATGGAATAGAATGGAATGGAGTGGAATGGAGTGGAGACAAATGGAGTGTAGTAAAATGGAATGGAACGGAATGGAATGGAATGGAGCAGACTGGAATGGAAGGGAGTGCAGTGGAGTGGGGTGGAGTGGAGTGCAAAGGAATGGAGCTGAAATTAATGCGATGGAGTGGAAAGCATTAGAATGGAATGGAATGAGGTGGAATGCAGTGAAATGGAATAGAATGAAGTGGAGTGGAGTGGAATGGAGTGTGGTGGAGTGGAATGGAGTAGAATGAAATGGAACGGAATACAATGGAATGGAATGGAATGGAATGCAATGGAATGGAATGGAATGGAATGCAATGGAATGGAATGGAATGCAATGGAATGGAATGGAATGGAATGGAATGCAATGGAATGGAATGGAATGGAATGCAATGCAATGGAATGGAATGGAATGGAGTACACTGGAATGGAGAAGAGTGGAATGGAGTAGAGAGGAATGGAATGGAGAGGAGTGGAATGGAATGGAATGAATGGAGTGGAATGGAATGGAATGGAATCGAATCGAATCGAATCGAATCGAATGGAGTGGAATGGAACGGAATGAAACGGAATGGAATGTAGTGGAGAGGAGTGGAATGGAGTGGGGTGTAGTGGAATGAAGTGGAGTGTAGTGGAATGTAGTGGAGGGGAATGGAATGGAATGTAGTGGAATAGAGAGGAGTGGAGTGGAGTGAAATGCAATGGAGTCTAGTGGAGGGGAAATGAGTGGAGTGGAGTGGAGTGGTGTGAAGTGGGGTAGAGTGGAATGTAATGCAATGGAATGGAATGGAGGTGAAAGGAGTGGAGTGGAATGGAGCAGAGTGGAGTGGAGTAGAATAGAATGGAGTGGAGGAGAGTGGTGTGGAATGTACTGGAGTGGAGAGAAAAGGAGTGGAGTGAAGTCGAGTGGAGCGGAAAGGATTGGAGTGCAGTGGAGTGGAGTGAAGTGGAATGGAAAGGAATGGAGTGGAGTGGAATGCAGAGGAGTGGCATGGAATGGTATGGAATGGAAATAATTGAAGTGGAATGGAGGGAGTAGAATGGACTGCCGTGCAATGGACTGGAGTGGAATAGAGTGGCATGGAATTGAATGGAATGGAATGGAGTGGAGTGGAATGAAATAGAATGGAATGGAGTGGGGTGGAGTGGAATGGAGCGGAGTGGCGTTGAGTAGATAGAAGTTAAGTGGGGTGGAGTGGATATTAGTGGGGTCGAAAGTAAAGGAATGGAGTGGAAAGGAATGGAATAGAGTGGAATGGAATGGAGCGGACTGGAGTGGAATAAAGAGGAATGGAGTGGAGTGGAATGAATTGGAGTGGAATGCAATAGAATGGAACGGAGTGGACTTGAGTGGAGAGGACTGGAAAGGAGTGAAATGGAGTGGAGAGGAATGGAGTGGAGTGGAATGGAATGGAATGGAATAGAGTTGGAATGTGAGGGAGTGGAGTTCCGTGGAGTGGAATGGAGTGGGGTGGACATGAATGCAGTGGAATGGAGCTGAATGGAATGGGATGGAGTGGTACGGAGTGGAATGGAATGGAGTGGAATGGAGTGGAGTGCAGTGTAATAGAATTGAATGACATGGATTGGAGTGGAACGGAATGGAATGGAGTGGAGTGGAGTGAAATATAATGGAATGGATTCAGATGGAATTGAATGCAATGGAATGCTGTAAAGAAATGTGAACTGAGATGGTGACACTGCAATCCAGCATTTGTGACAGAGTGAGATCCTGTGGACAGAAAGGAAATGAATGGAATTGAATTGATGGAATGGAATGGAATGGAGTGGGGTGGAATGTAATGGAATGGAATGGAGTGGAGAGGAGTGGAGTGGAGTAGGGTTGAGTGGAGAGAAGTTAAGTGTGGTGGAGTAGAGTTTACAGTAGTCAAAAGTAATGGAATGGAGTGGAATGGAATAGAACAGAGTGGAAAGGAATGTAGTAGAGTGGAGTGCTATGGAATGGATTGGACTGGAGTGGAGTAAAGAGGAATGGAGTGGAGAGGAATGGAGTGTATTGGAGTGGAACGGAGTGGATTGTATTGGAGTGGCGTGCAGAGGAGTGGCATGGAATGGAATTGAATGGATTGTGGTGGAGTAGAATGGAGTGGATTTGAATGGAATGGGATGGAATGGAATGGAATGCAGTGGAATGGAATAGAATGGAATGGAGTGGAGTGGAGTGGAGAAGACTGGAATGGAGTGGAATGGAGTGCAGTGGATTGGAGACAAATGGAGTGGAGTATAATGGAATGGAATGGAATGGAATGTAGTAGAGTGGAATGGAAGGGAGTAGAGTGGAGTGGAGTGGGGTGGAGTGGAGTGCACAGGAATGGAGCTGAATGTAAAACGATGGAGTGGAAAGGAGAGGAATGGAATGGAATGGAGTGGAATGCAGTGGAATGGAATGGAATGAAGTGTAGTGGAGTGGAATGGAGTGTGGTGGAGTGGAATGGAGTAGAATGGAATGGAATGGAATGGAATGGAATGGAATGGAATGGAATGGAATGGAATGGAGGGCAGTGGAATGGAAAGGAGTGGAAAGGAGTAGAGAGGAATGGAATGGAATGGAGTGGAATGGAATGGAATGGAGTGGAGAGGAGAGGAATGGAATGGAATGGAATGGAATGCAATGGAATGGAGAGGAGAGGAGTGGAATGGAGTGTAGTGTAGTGGAATGTAGTGGAGTGTAGTGGAATGTAGTGGAGTGGAGAGGAATGGAATGGAAAGGAATAGAATGTAGTGGATTGGAGAGGAGGGGAGTGGACTGCAGTGGAATGGAGTGGAGTGGAGTGAAATGCAATGGAGTGTAGTGGAGGGGAATGTAGTGGAGTGGAGTGGTGTGGATTTGCTGGAGTGGGATGTAATGGAATGGAATGGAATGGAGGGGAATGGAGTGGAGTGGAACGGACAGAGTGGAGTGGAGTGGAATAGAATGGAGTGGAGGAGAGTGGAGTGGAATGTACTGGAGTGGAGTGAAAAGGAGTGGAGTGAAGTCGAGTGGAGTGGAAAAGATTGGAGTGCAGTGGAGTGGAGTGAAGTGGAATGGAATGGAATGGAGTGGAGTGGAATGCAGAGGTGTGGCATGGAATGGTATGGAATGGAATGGATTGGAGGGGAATGGAGGGAGTAGAATGGAATGGAATGGAAAGAAATGGAATGGAATGGAATGGAATGGAATGGAATGAAATGGAATGGAACGGAATGGAATGGAGTGCAGTGGAATGGAGAGGAGTGGAATGGAGTAGATAGGAAAGGAATGGAGTGGAGTGGAATGGAATGGAATGGAATGCAATGGAGAGGAGTGGAATGGAATGGAATGGAATGGAAAGGAAGGGAGAGGAGTGGAATGCAGTGGAGTGCAGTGGAATTTAGTGGAGTGTAGTGGAATGTAGTGGAGTAGAGTGAAATGAAATGGAATGGAATGGAATGCAGTGGATTGGTGTGGAGTGGAGTGGATTGGAGTGGAGTGGAGTGGAGAGGAGTAGAGTGGAGTGGAGTGCAATAAAATGGAATGAATGGTATGGAGTGAAGTGGAGTGGAGTGGAGTGGAACAGAGAGGAATGGAATCGAGTGGAATGGAATGGAGTGGAGTGGTGTGTAATGAAATGGACTGGAGTGGAGTAAAATGGAATGGAGTACAGTGGAATGAAGTGGAATGCAATGGAGTGTAGTAGAATGGAGTGGAAAGGGATGGAGCGGAATAAAAGGGAATGGAGTGGAATGGAGTGGAGTGGAGTGGAATGACATGGAATGGACTTGAATGGAGTGGAATTGAATGGAATGAAATGGAGTGGAGTGGAGTGGGAGGTAGTGGAATGTAGTGAGGGAAACGAGTGGCATGTAATGGAATGGCATTTAATGGAGTGGGGTTGAGTGGAATGCAGTGGAGTGTATTGGAGTGGAGTGCAGAGGGGCTGCATGGAATGGAATGGATTGTAGTGGAGTGGAATGGATTGCAGTGGAGTGTAATGGCGTGGAATGGAACGGAATGGAGTGGAATGGAGTGGAGTGGAGTGGAATGGCGTGGAGTGCAATGGAATGGCATGGAGTGGAATGTTGTGGATTGGAATGGAGGGGAGTTGAATTGAATGGAATGGAATATAGTGGAATGGAGAGGATGGAGTGGAGTGGAGTGGAATGTAGTGGAGTGGAGTGAAATGCAGTGGAGTGTAGTGGGGGTGAATGTAGTGAAGTGGAGTGTTGTGGAGTGGGTTGGAGAGGAATGGAATGGAATGGAATGGAATGGAGAGGAGGGGTATGCAGTGGAGTGGACTGGAGAAGAGTGGAGTGGAGTGGAATAGAATGGAGTGGTGGAGAGTGGTGTGGAATGTACTGGAGTGGAGTGAAAAGGAGTGGAGTGAAGTCGAGTGGAGTGAAGTGGAATGGAATGGAATGGAGTGGAGTGGAATGTAAAGGAGTGGCATGGAATGGTATGGAATGGAAGGGATTGGAGTGGAATAGAGGGAGTAGAATGGACTGCTGTGTAATGGACTGGAGTGGAATAGAGTAGCGTGGAATTGAATGGAATGGAATGGAATGGAATGGAATGAAATGGAGTGGAGTGGAATGAGATGGAATGGAATGGTGTGGAGTGGAATGGAGTGGAGTGTGGTTGAGGGGAGATAATTTAAGTGGGGTGGAGTGGATTTTACTGGAGTCGAAAGTAAAGGAAACGAGTGGAATGTAATGGAACAGAGTAGAATGGAATGGAGTGGAGTGGAAAGGAACGGAGTGTACTGGAGTGGAGTAAAGAGGAATGGAGTGGAGTGGAATGGAATAGAAGGGAATGGAGGGGAGTTGAGAGGAGAGGAATGGAATGGAGTGGAATGGAGTGGAGAGGAATGGAGTGGAGTGGAATGGAATGGAATGGAAAGGAATGGAATGGAACGGAATGGAATGGAACGGAATGGAATGGAATGGAATGGAATGGAGTAGAGTGGAATGTAAGGGAGTGGAGTTCAGTGGAGTGGACTGGAGTGGGGTGGACTTGAGTGAGGTGGAATGGAGATGAATGGAATGGGATGGAGTGGAATGGAGTGCAAAGGAATGGAATGGAGTGGAATGGAGTGGAGTTCAGTGTAATGGCATGCAATGAGATGGATTGGAGTGGAAGGGAAAGGAATGGAGTGGAGTGGAGTGAAATATATTGGAATTGAATAAGATGGAATTGAATGCAATGGAATGCTGAAAAGGAATGTGAGCTGAGATGGTGACACTGCATTCCAGCATTTGTGACAGAGTGAGTTCCAGAGGACAGAAGGGAAATGAATGGAATGGAATTGATGGAATGGAATGGAATGGAGTGGAGTGGAAAGAAATGGAATGTAATGGAGTGGAGAGGAGTGGAGTGGAGTGGAGTAGTATTGAGTGGAGAGAAGTTAAGTGTGGTGGAGAAGAGTTTACTGAGTCGAAAGTAATGGAATGGAGTGGAATGGAATGGAAAAGAGTAGAGAGGACTGTAGTGGAGTGGAGTGGTATGGAATGCATTGGACTGGAGTGGAGTAAAGAGGAAAGGAGTGGAGAGGATTGGAGAGTATTGGAGTGGAATGGAGTGGAGTGTATTCGAGTGGCATGCAGAGGAGTGGCATGGAGTGGAATTGAATGGATTGTAGTGGAGTGGAATGGAGTAGAGTGGAATGGAATGGGATGGAAAGGAATGGAGTGGAGTGGAGAGGACTGGAATGGAGTGGAATGGAGTGGAGACAAATGGAGTGGAGTATAACGGAATGGAATGGAATGGAGTAGAGTGGAATGGAATGAAGTGCAGTGGAATGGAGTGGGGTGGAGTGGAGTGCAGAGGAATGGAGCTGAATGTAATCCGATGGAGTGGAAAGGAGTGGAATGGAATGGAATGGAGTGGAATGCAGTGGAATGGAATGGAATGAAGTGGAGTGGAGTGGAAAGGAGTCTGGTGGAGTGGAATGGAGTAGATTGGAATGGAATGGAATGGAGTGCAGTGGAATGGAGAGGAGTGGAATGGAGTAGAGAGGAATGGAATGGAATGGAGTGGAATGGAATGGAATGGAGTGGAACGGAACGGAATGGAGTGGAATGGAATGGAATGGAATGGAATGAAACGGAATGGAATGGAACGGAATGGAGTGGAGAGGAGTGGAATGGAATGGAATGGAATGGAATGGATTGGAGTGGCATGGAATGGATTGGAGTGGAGATCAGTGGAATGGAGTGGAGTGCAGTGGAATGTGGTGGAGTGGATTGAAATGGAATGGAATGGAATGGAATGGAGTCGAGTGGTATGGAGTGGAATGGATTGGTGTGGAGTGGACTGGAGAGGAGTAGAGTGCAGTGGAGAGCAATAAAATGGAATGAATGGTATGGAGTGGAGTGGAATGGAGTGGAGTGGAGTGGAAAGGAGAAGAATGGATTGGAGTGGAATGGAATGGAGTGGAGTGGAGTGGACTGAAGTTGAGTGGAGTGGAGTGAAATGAAATGGAGTAGAGTGGAATGAAGTGGAATGCAATGGAGTGGGATGGAGTGGTGTGCAATAAAAGGGAATGGAGTGGAATGGGGTAGAGTGGAGTGGAATGGCGTGGAATGGACTGGAATAGAGTGGTATTGAATGGAATGGAATGGAGTGGAGTGGAGTGGGAAGTACAGGAATGTAGTGAGGGAAATGAGTGGAGTGGAATGGAATGGCATGGAATGGTGTGGGCATGAGTGGAATGGAGTGGAGTGCATAGGAAAGGAAAGGTATAGAATGGAATGGAATGGAATGGAGTGGCTAGGAGCGGAATGGAGTGGAAAGGATTGGAATGGAGTGGAATGGAATGGAATGGAACGTACTGGAGTGGACTGAAATGGAATGGAACAGAGTGGAATGGAGTGGAATGGATTTAGTGGAATCGAGTGGAATGAAATGTAATGGAGTGGAGTGGAGTGGACTGGAATAGAGTGAAATGGAGTTGAATGGACAGGAATATAGTGGAGTGGAATGGAGTGTAATAGAATGGAATGGAATTGAGTAGAGAAGAATGGAAGGGAGTGGAGTGCAATGGAAGGGAGTGGAGTGGATTGGAATGGTGTGGAGTGGAGTGGAATGGAATGGAGTGGATTGGAGCGGAATGGAATGGAATAGAGTGGAATGCAATGGTAAGGAGTGGAATGGAATGGAGTGGATTGCAGTGGAGTGGACTAGAATGGAGTGAAACGGAGTGGAATGCAGTGGAATGCAGTGGAGTGGAATGGAGTGGAATTGAATGGAATGGAATGTAGTAGAGTGGAATGGAAGGGAGTAGAGTGGAGTGCAGTGGAGTGGGGTGGAGTGGAGTCCAGTGGAATGGAGCAGAATGGAAGGGGACGGAGTGGAATGGAGTGGAATGGAATAGAATGTAGTCGAAGGGAGTGGAATGGCATGGAATGGAGTGCAATGGAAAGTAATGGAGTTTAGTGGAGTGGAATTGATTGTGGTGGGGTTGATTGGTGTTGAATGGAATGGAAAGGAATGGAATTCAGTGGACTGGAATGGAGTGGACTGGCATGGAGTACAGAGAAATGCAATGGAATGGAGTGGAATTGAATGGAATAGATTGGAGTGGAAAGGAGTGGAATGGAGTGGATTGGATTGGAATGGGGTGGAGATGAGTGGAATGGAATGTAGTGGAGTGGTATGGAGTGGAGTGGAATGCAGTGGAGTGGATTGAAGTGGAGTGGAATGAAATGGAATGGAATGGAATGGAGTGGAGTGGAATGGATTGGAGTGGAGTGGGATGGAGTGGAGTCCAGTGGAATGGAACAGAATGAAAGGGGACGGAGTGGAATGTAGTGGAATGGAATGGAGTGTAGTCGAAGGGAGTGGAATGGCATGGAATGGAGTGGAATGGAGTGGAGTGGAATGGAATGGAGTGGAGTTTAGTCTAGTGGAATTGAGTGTGGTGGGGTTGATTGGTGTTGAATGGAATGGAAAGGAATGGAATTCAGTGGACTGGAATGGAGTGGACTGGCATGGAGCACAGAGAAATGGAATGGAATGGAGGGGAATTGAGTGGAATTGATTGGAGTGGAGAGGAGTGGAGTGGAGTGGATTGGATTGGAATGGGGTGGAGTGGAGTGGAATGCAATGAAGTGGAGTGGTATGTAGTGCAGTGGAATGCAGTGGAGTGGAGTGAAGTGGAGTGGAATGAAATGGAATGGAATGGAATATAGTGGAGTGGAATGCAGTGGAGTGGAGGGGAATGGAGAGGAATGGAATGAAATGTAGCGGAGTGTAGTTGAGTTTCATGGAGTGGCATGTAATGGATTGGAATGGAATGGAGTGGAGTTGAAAGGAGTGGAGTGGAATGGAGTGGAGTGGAATGGAATGGAATGGAATGGAGTGCAGTGGATGTTAGTGGAATGGAGTGGATTGGATTTTAGTGGAATGGAGTGGAGTGGAGAGGAATGTAGTGGAGTGGAGTGGAATGGAGTGTATTGGAGTGGAGAGGAGTGGAATAGAATGGAGTGGAAAGGAATGGAAAGGAGTGGATTTGAGTGGAATGGTATGGAATTTAGTGGAGTGGAGTGGAATGAAGTGGAATGGAAAGGAGTGCAATGGAGTGGAGTGGAGTAAAATGGAATGAAGTGGAGTGGAATAGTGTGGAAAGGAATGGACTGGAAAGGAGTGGAATGGAATGGAATGGAATGTAGTGGAATGGAGAGGAGTGGAGAATAGTGGAGTGGAGTGCAATGGAGGTGAGTGGAGTGGAATGGAGTGGAGTGGAGTGGAATGCACTGGAGTGTAGTGGAGGGAAATGGGGTGGAATGGAGTGGAGTGGAGTGGATTGGAGTGAAATGGAAAGGAATGAAACGGAATGGAATGGATTGGAGTGGATTTGAGTGGAGAGGAGTGGAGTGGGGTGGAGTGGACTGGAATAGAATGGAGTGGAGAAGAGTGTTGTGGAGTAGAGTGGAGTGGAGTGGAATGGAGTGGAGTGGTGTTGAGTGGAGTGGAAAGGAGTGGAATGGAGTGAAGTGGAATGGAATAGAATTGAGTCTACTGGAGAGCAGAGGAATGGCGTGGAATGGTATGCATTGGAATGGACTGGAGTGGAATGAAATGGAATGGAATGGAGTGGAGTGGAGTGGAATGCAGTGGAGTGGCGGGGACTTGAATGAAGTGGAATTCAATGGAATGGAATGGAAAGAAATGGAATAGAATGGAATGAAATGGAATGGAATGGATAGGAGTGGAGTGGAATGGAGTGGAGTGGAGTGGAAAGGAATGGAATGGAATGGGATGGAGTGGAGTGGAATGGAATGGAATGGAGGGGAGTGTAGTGTACTAGAATGGAATGGAGTAGAGTCGATTGGAGTGGAGTGGAGTGGAATGGAATGGAATGAAATGGAGTGGGGGGGAATGGAGTGGAGTGGGGTTGAATGGAGTGAATGGAATAGAGCAGAAAGGAATGGAGTGAAATGCAATGGAATGAAGTGGAATAGCTTGGAATGTATTGTATTGGAATGGAATGGAATTGAATGGAATCGAATGAAGTTTAATGGAGTGGAGTGGAATGGAGAGGAATAGAATGGGATGGAATAGAATGGAATGAAGTGGAGTGGAGTGGGGAGGGGTGGAGTGGAATGGAGCGGAATGGAATGGGATGGAGTGTAATGGATTGGAGTGCAGTGCTGTGGAGAGAAGAGGAGTGGAATGGGGTGGAATTTAATAGGATGTAATGGAATGTGGTGGACTGGATTGGAGTGGAGTGGAATGGAGTGGAATCGAATGGAATTGAATGGAAAGGAATGGAATGGAATGGAATGGATTGGCATGGAATGGAATGGAATGGAATGGATGGGAGTGCAGTGGAGTGGAATGGAGTGGAATGGCGTGGAATGGAGTGGAGTGGAATGAAATGGAATGGAATTTAGTGGACCAGAGTGGAATGGAGTGGAGTGGAGTGCAGTGTAATGGAACAGAATGAAATGGATTGGAGTGGAACGGAATGGAATGGAGTGGTGTGGAGTGAAATACAATGTAAAGGAATGGGATGGAATGGAATGCAATCGAATGCTGAAAAGAAATGTGAGCTGAGATGGTGGCAGTGCAAACCAGCATTTGAGACAGAGTGAGATCCTGTGGAAAGAAAGGAATTGAATGGAATGGAATGGAGTCGAATGGAATGGAATGGAGGGGATTGGAGTGAAGTTGAGTGGAATTTAGCTGTGTGTAACGGAATGGACTGGAGTGGAGTTGGGTGGAGTGAAATGGAGTGGAGTGGAATGGAGTGGAATGTAAAGGAATGCAGTGCAATTGAACGGAATGGAATGGAATGGAATGGAGTGGAGTGGAGGGGAATGGAGAGGAATGGAATGGAGTGGAATGGAATGGAGTAGAGTGAAGTGGAGTGGAGTGGATTGGAATAGAATGGAGTAGAGTGGAATGGAGTGGAATGCAATGGAGTGTAGTGGAATTGGCATGTAATGGAAGGAAATGCAGTGGAGTGGAGTGGTATGGAGTGGAATGGAATGGAGTGGAACACAGGGGAATGGAGTGGAATGCAGGGGTGTGGAGTGGAATGGAGTAGAATGGAATGCAATGGAGTGTAATGGAATGGAAGGGAATGGGGAGGAGTGGAGTGGGGTGTACTGGAATGTAGTGGAATGGAATGGAATGGAGTGGAATGGAAAGGAATGGCATGGAATGGAGTGTAGAGAAGTTGAATGGAGTGGACTGGAGTGGAAAGGAGATGAATAGAATGTAAAGGAATGGAATGGAGTGGAGAGGATTGGAATGGAGTGGAACGGATTCGAATGGAGTGGAGTGGAGAGGAATGGAATAGAATGGAATGGAATGGAGTAGGGTGGAACGAAATGTAATGGAATGGAGTGGAGTGGAGAGCAATGGAGTGGATTGGAGAGGAATGGAATGGAATGTAGTGGAGCGGAACGGAGTGGAGTGGAGTGGAAGGGCGTGGAATGGAATGGTGTGGAATGGAATGGACTGTAGTGGAGTCGAATGGAATTCATTGGAATGGAATGGACTGGAATGGAATGGAGTGGAGGGGAGTGCAGTGGAATGGAAAGGAATAGAATGGAGTGGAGTGGAGTGGACTGGAATGGAGTGAAATGGAGTGGAATGGAAAAGAATAGAGGGGAGTGGATCAGAATGTAATATAACGGAATGGAAGGTAGTAGAGTGGAATGGAAGGGAGTGGAGTAGAATGTAGGGTAGAGGAGTGGAATGGAGTGAGGTGGAGTTGAGTGGAGTGGAAAGAAGTGGAGTGGAGTGGAGTGAAGTGGAATGGAATGGAATGAAGTGTAGCAGAGTGCAGAGGAATGGCATGGAATGGTGTGTAATGGAATGGACTGGAGTGGAATGGAGGGAATAGAATGGAGTGCCTTGCAGTTGTCTGGAGTGGAATAGAGTGGCATGGAATTGAGTGGAATGAAATGGAATACAATGGAGTGGAATGAAATGGAGGGGAATGGAGTGGAATGCAGTGGAGTGGAGTGGACTGGAATGGAGTGGAATGCAATGGAATGAAAAGGAATGGAATGGATAGGTGTGGAGTGGAGTGGAGTGGAGTAGAATGGACTGGAATGCAATACAATGGAATGGAATGAAATGGAATGGAATGGAGAGGAGTGGAGTGGAGTGGAGTGGAATGGAGTGTAGTGGAATGGAATGGAATGGAATGGAATGGAATGGAATGGAATGGAGTGGAGATTAGTGGAATGGAACAGAATGGAGTGGAGTGAATTGTAGTGGAGGGGATTGGAGTGGAACGGAATGGAATGGAACGGAGTGGAGTGGAGTGGGGTGGAATGGTGTGGAATGGAATAGAGTGGAAAGGAATGGAGTGAAATGGAATGGAATGGAATGAAGTGGAATGGCGTGGAATGTAGTGGATTGGAATGGAATGGAATTGAATGGAATGGAATGAAGTGGAATGGAGTGGAGTGGAATGGAGAGGAATGCAGTGGAAAAGAGTGGAATGGAGTGGAGTGGAGTGGATTGGAATGGAATGGAGTGGAGTGGAGTGGAAAGGAATGGATTGGAATGGTGTGGAATGGAATGGAAACGAATGGAATTGAAGCAGAGTTTGTGCCATTGTGCTCCAGGCTGTGTGATAGAGTGAGATACTCTCAAAAGAAAGGAATTGAATGGAATGGAGTGGATTGGAGTGGAGTGGAGTAGAGTGAAGTGTAGCGGAGTGGAATGGAGAGGAATGGAATGGGATGGAATGCAATGGTATTAAATGGAGTGGAGTGGAGTGGAGTACAGTGCACTGGAATGGAGAGGAATGTAACGGGATATAGTGGAATGGAGTGGAGTGGAGTGCAGTGGATTAGAGAGGAGTGTAATGGAGTGGAAAGGAATAGGATGTAATGGAATGTAGTGGAGTGGAGTGGAACGGAATGGAACGGAAAGGAGCAGAGAGGAGCAGAGGGCAACGGAACGGAACGGAATGGAAAGGAACAGAATGGAAAGGAACAGGAGCAGAGATTGTGCCACTGCACTCCAGGATGGGTGACAGAGTGATATACTCTCGAAAGAAAGGAAAGGAGGGCATTGAAGTTGAATGGAATGGAATGGAGTGGAGAGGAATGGAGTGAAGTGGAGTGGAGTGGAATGGGGAACAATAGAATGGGATGCAATAGAATGGAATGAAGTGGAGTGGAGTGGGATGCAGTGGAGTGGAGTGCTATGGAGCAGAATGGAATGGGATGGAGTGTAATGGATTGGAGTGGAGTGCTGTGGAGAGGAGAGGAGTGGAATGGAGTGGAATTTAATCGGATGTAATGGAATGTGGTGGAGTGGATTGGAATAGAGTGGAACGGAGTGGAATGGAATGGAGTGTAATGAAAGGGAATGGAATGGATTGGCATGGAATGGAATGGAATGGAATGGAATGGACGGGAGTGCAGTGGAGTGGAATGGAGTGGAATGGAGTGGAATAGAGTGGAGTGGAATGGAATGGAATGGAATGGAGTTTAGTGGAACAGAGTGGAATGGATTGGAGTGGAATGGAATGGAGTGGAGTGCAGTGTAATGGAATGGAATGAAATGGACTGGAGTGGAACGGAATGGAATGGAGTGGAGTGGAGTGAAATATAATGGAAAGGAATGGGATGGAATGGAATGCAAAGGAATGCTGTAAAGAAATGTGAGCTGAGATGGTGGCGCTGCAAACCAGCATTTGAGACAGAGTGAGATCCTGTGGAAAGGAAGGAATTGAATGGAATGGAATGGAGTGGAGTGGAGTGAAGTTGAGTGGAATTTACTTATGTGGAATGGAACGGACTGGAGTGGAGTTGAGTGGAGTGAAATGGAGTGGAGTGGAATGGAGTGGAAAGGAATGGAATGCATTGCAATAGAACAGATTGGAAAGTAATGGAATGGAGAGGAATGGAATGGAGTGGCGTGGACGTGAATGGAGAGGAATGGAATGGAGTGGAGTAGAGGGGAGGGGAGTGGAGTTGAATGGAATGGAGTAGTGTGGAATGGAGCAGAATGCAATGGGGTGTAGGAGAATAGGAGTGTAATGGAAGGGAATGCAGTGGGGTGGAATGGAGTGGAATTAAATGGAGTGCAACACAGGGGAATGGAGTGGAATGGAGGGGAGTGGAGTGGATTGGAGTAGAATCGAATGGAATGGAGTGAAATGGAGTGGAATGGAATAGGGAGGAGTGGAGTGGGCTGTACTGGAATGTAGTGTAATGGAATGAAATTGAGTGGAATGGAATGGAATGGCATGGAATGGAGCATAGTGCAGTTGAAGGGAGTGGAGTGGAGTGGAAAGGCGATGAATAGAATGTAAAGGAATGGAATGGAGTAGGGAGAATTGGAATGGAGTGGAATGGATTCCAATGGAGTGGAGTGGACAGAAATGGAATAGAATGGAATGGAATGGAGTAGGGTGGAATGAAAACAAATGGAATGGAATGGAGTGGAGTGGAATGGAGTGCATTGGAGTGGATTGGAATGGAATGTAGTGGAGTGGAACTGAGTGGAGTGGAGTGGAAGGGAGTGGAATGGAATGGCGTGGAATGGAATGGAGAGAGTGGACTGTAGTGGAGTGGAATGGAATTTGTTGGAGTGGAATGGAATGCAATGGAATGGAATGGAGGGGAGTGCAGTGGAATAGACAGGAATAGAATGGAGTGGAGTGGATTGGAAAGTAATATAACAGAATGGAAGGGGGTAGAGTGCAATGGAAGGGAGTGGAGTGGAATGGAGTGGAGTGGATTGGAATGGAGTGGAGTAGAGTGGAGGGGAATGGAGTGGAGCATATTGGAGTGGAATGGAGTGGAGTGGAGTGAAATGGAATGGAGTGGAATGGAATGGAGTGGAATGGAATGGAATGGAATGGAATGGAATGGAACGGAGTAGAGTGGTATGGAATGGAGTGTATTGGATTGGTGGAGAGTGGAATAGAATGGAATGGAGTGGCATGGAATGGAGAGGAGTGGACTCCTGATTAAAGGAATGGAAAGGAGTGCAGTAGAATGGAGTGGAATAGAGTGGAGTGGAATGGAAGGGAAAGGAGTAGAATGGAATGGAATGACATGGATGGATTGGAAGGGAGTGAAGTGGAATGGATTGGAGTGGAGCAGAATGGGGTGGAATGGAATGGTGTGGAGTGGAGGGCAATCGAGTGGAGTGGAATGAAATTTAATGGAATGGAAAAGAGTAGAGTGGAATGGAGTGGAGTGGAGTGGAATGGAGAGGAATGGAAAGGATTTGAATTGAGTGGAGTGGAGTGGAGAGGAGAGGAAAGGAGAGGAATGGAATGGAATGGAATGGAGTGGAATGGAGTGGAGTGGATTGCAATGGAATGGAATAGAGTGGAGTGGAGTGGAATAGAGTGCACTGGAATGCAGTCCACTAGAGTGGAATGGAATGGAATGGGGTGGAGTGCAATGGAGCGGAGTGGAGAGGAATCGAGTGGAATGGAATGGAGTGGAGTGCAATGGAGCGCAGTGGAGTGCAGTGGAGTGGAGTGGAATGGAATGGAGTAGAGTTGAATGGATTGGAAGAGAATGGAGTGGATTGGAGTGCATTGGCATGGAATGGAAAGGAGTGGAGTGGAGTGGAGATATCAGGAATGGAGTGGAAAGAAGGGGAATGAAGTGTAGTGGATTGGAATGGAAAGAAATGGAGTAGAATGGAATAGAGTAGAAAGGAAAGCAGTGGAGTGTAATGGAGTGGAATGGAATGGTGTGGAATGGAATGGAAATTAGTTTAGTTGAGTGGAATAGAATGGATTGGGAATGAATGGAGTCGAGTGGAATGGAGTGGAGTGGAGTGGAGTCGGGTGGAATGGAAGGGAGTGGAATGGAATAGAGTGGTGTGGAAAAGAACGGAACTTCATGGTATGGAATGGAGTGGAACGGAATGCAATGGAATAAAATGTAGTTGAGTGGAGTGGAATGGAATGGAATGGAATGGAGTGGAGTGGACTGGAATGGAAAGGAATGGAGTGGAGTGGAATGGAATGGAGTGGAGTGGAATGGAATGGCAGGGAATGGAGTGGAATGGAGTGGAGTGGAGAGGAATTGAGTGGAATTTAATGGAGAGGAGTGGAATTGAATGGAATGTATTGCAGTGGAGGGCAATGGGGTGGAATGGAGGGGAATGGAGTGCACAGGAATGGAATGGAATGGAATGGAATGGATTGGAATGGAATGGAATGGAATGGAATGGAATGGAGAGGAGTGGAAAGGAGTGGAGTGCAGTGGAGTGCAATGGAATTGAGTGGAGGGGAGTGGAGTGGAATTGAATGGAATAGATTGATATGAAATGGAATGGAGTAGAATGGAGTGGAATGGAGTGGAATGGTGTAGAATGGAGTGGAATGGATTGGAGTGGAATGGAATGGATTGAAGTGGAGTGGAGTGAAACGATATGGAACGGAGGGTAGTGGAAATGAGTGGAATTGGATGTAGTGGGATGGAATGGAATGGAGTGGAGTGGAGTGGCGTGGAATTGAGTGGAATAATCTGGAATGGAGTGGAATGGAATGAAATGGAAGAGAGTGGACTGGAATGGAATGGGGTTGAATGAAATGGAATGGAATGGAGTGGAATGGAATGGAGTGGAGTGGAGTCGACTGGAGTGAAGTGGAATGAAGTGGTGTGGAGTGGAGCGGATTTTAGTGGAGTGGCATTGAATGGATTGGAATGGAATGGAGTGGAGTGGAATGGCATGGAGTGGAATGGAAAGGAGTGCAGTGGACAGAAGTGGAGTGGAATGGAATGGAGTGGAGAGGAGTGCAGTGGAGTAGAATGGAATGGATTCGAGTGGAGTGGAGTGGAATAGAATGGAATGTAGTGGAATGCTTTGGAATGGAGGAGAGTGGAATCGAGTGGAGTGGAGAAGAATGAAGTGGAATGGAATGGATTGGAATGGAATGCAATGGAGTGGAATGGAATGGAATGGAATTGAATGGAGTGGAGTGGAGTGGAGACTAGTGAAGTGGCATGAAATGGTTTGGAGTGGAATGATCTGGAATGAATTAGCATTGAACGAAATGGAGAGGAAAGGAATGGAGTGGAATGGAATGGAATTGAGTGCAGTGGAATGGAATGGATTGGAATTGAATGGAGTGGGGTGGAATAGAGTGGAGTGGAGTGGATTGGAGTGAATTGGAATGAAATCGAGTGGAGTTGAGTGGAGATTAATGGAGTAGCAAGAAATGGATTGGAACGGAATGGAGTGGAATGGAATGGAGTGGAGTGGACTGGAATGGAGTGCACTGGAATGGAATGGAATTGAGCGAAATTGAGTAGAGTGGAGTGGAGTGTACCAGAATTAAATTGAATGGAATGGAATGGAGTGGAGTTTAGTGGAGTGGAGTGGAGTGGAATGGAATGGAGTTTAGTGGAGTGGAGGGGAGTGGAATGGAGTGGAATGGAATGTAATGGTGTGGAATGGAATGGAATGGAATCTGAGATTCTGCCACTGCTCTCCAGGCTGTGTGACAGAGTGAGATACCCTCAAAAGAAAGGACTGAAATGGAATGCATTGGAATGGAATGCAATGGAATGGAATGGAATGGAATGGAATGGAATGGAATGGAGTGTACGCGAGTCGAATGGAGTGAAGTGGATTCGAGTGGAATGGAGAGGAGTGGAATTGGATGGAATGGATTGGAATGAAGCGGAGTGGAGAGGGGTAGAGTGGAGTGCAGTGCAATGGAGTGGAATGGAATGGGACGGAGTGAAATAGAGTAGAGTGGTGTGCCGTGGAGTAGAGAGGAGTGGAATGGAGTGGCCTGGAACAGGATGTAATGGAATGAAGTGGAGTGGAGTAGAGCAGAGTGGAATGGAAAGTAATTGAATGGAGGGGAATGGATTGGAGTGGAATGGAATAGAATGGAATGGACCAGTGTTGAATGGAGTGGAATGGAATGGAGTGGAATGTAATGGAGTGGAAAGCAGTGAAGTGCAGTGGAATGGCACGGAAAGGCATAGAGTGGGATGGAATAAAATGGAGTACAGTGAAATGGAATTGAATTGTATAGAGTGGAGTGGAGTTGAGTGGAAAAGAATGGAGTGTAGAGGAGTGGAGTGGACTGCAATGGAATGGAATCGAATTGAGTGAAATTGAGTGGAGTGGAGTGGAGAGGAGTGTAATGGAATTAAATTGAATGGAATGGAATGGAGTGGAGTTTAGTGGAGTGGAGTGGCGTGGAGTGGAATGGAGTTTAGTGGAGTGGAGTGGAATGGAATGGAGTGGAATGGAATGTAATAGCATGGAATGGAATGGAGTGGAATCTGAGACTCTGCCACTGCTCTCCAGGCTGTGTGACAGAGTGAGATACTCTCAAAAGAAAGGACTGAAATGGAATGGAATGGAATGGAATGGAATGGAGTGTACTCGAGTCGGATGGAGTGAAGTGGAGTGGAGTGGAATGGAGAGGAATGGAATTGGATGGAATGGATTGGAATGAAGCAGAGTGGAGAGGGGTTGAGTGGAGTGCAGTGCAATGCAGTGGAATGGAATGGGACGGAGTGGAATGGAGTAGAGTGGTGTGCCGTCGAGTAGAGAGGAGTGGAATGGAGTGGCCTGAAACAGGATGTAATGGAATGAAGTGGAGTGGAGTGGAGCAGAGTAGAATGGAATGTAATTGAATGGAGTGGAATCTATTGGAGTGGAATGGAATAGAATGGAATGGAGCAGTGTTGAATAGAGTGGAATGGAATGGAGTGGAAAGCAGTAAAGTGCAGTGGAATGGAATGGAATGGCATAGAGTGGAACGGAATAAAATGGAGTACAGTGGAATGGAATTTAATTGTATAGAGTGGAGTGGAGTTGAGTGGAATGGAATGGAGTGTAGAGGAGTGGAGTGCAGTGCAATAGAATGGAATTGAATTGAATGGAATGGAGTAGAATTTTGTGGAATGGAGTGGAATGGAGTGGAGTGGAGTGGAGTGGAATGGAGTGGAGTGGATTGGAATGGCGTGGATTGGAGTGGAAAGGAATGAAATAGAATGTAGTGTAATGGAATGGAATGGAATGTTATGGAACCTGAGAGTGTGCCACTGCACTCCAGGCTGTGTGACATAGTGATATTCTCTTGAAAGAAAGAATGGAATGGAATGCAGTGGAATGGAATGGAATGCAGTGTACTGGAGATGAGTGGAGTGGAGTGAACTGCAGTGGAGTGGAAAGGACTCGAATGAAATGGGACATAAAGGAATGGAATGAACTGGAGTGGAGTGGGGTGTAGTGGAGTGCCGTGGAATCGAGCAAAATGGAAGGGAACGGAGTGAAATGGAGTGGAGTGGAGTGCAGTGGAGTGGAGAGCAGTGCAATGGTTTGTACTGAAATCGGATACAATGGAATGGGGTGGATTGGAGTGGAGTGGAAGGGAGTGGAGGGGAGTGGTATGGAATGGAATGGAATGCAGTGGAATGGAATGGACAGGAGTGGAATGGATTGGAGTGGAAAGGACTAAAGTGGAGTAGAGTGGAATGGAATGTAATGGATGGAATAGAGTGCAGTGGAAGGGAGTGGAGTGGAGTGGATTGGAATGGAATGGGATGGAAAGGAGTGGAGTGGAGTGGAATGGAATGGACTGGAATGGAATGGAGTGGAATGGAATGGAGTGGAGTGGAGTGCAGTTTAGTGGAATGGATTTCAATGGAGTGGAATGGAGTAGAATGGAGTGGAATGAAATGGAATATAATGGAATAGAATGAAGTGGAATGTTGTGTAGTGGAATGGAATTGAGGGCAGTGGAGTGGAGTGAAATGGAGCGGACCTGAGTGGAATGGAGTGCAGTGGAGTAGAATGGAATGGAGTGGAATGAAATGGAATGGAAAGGAGAGGAATGGAAAGGAACGGCATGGAATGCAGTGGACTGGAGTGGAATGGAGTGGAGTGGAGTGGAAAGGAGGAGATTGGAGTGGAGTGGAATGGAGTGGAATGGAATGGAAAGGAATGGAGTGGAATGGAAAGGAATTGATATGAGTGGAGTGCAGTGGAGTCGAGTTGAGTGGAGTGGAATGCAGTGGAGTGGAGTGGATTGGAATTCAGTGGAATGGAATGGAACAGAGGGGAATGGAATGGAATGGAATGGAGTGGATTCGGGTAGAAAGGAGTGGAGTGGAAGGGAATGGAGTGTAGTGGAATGGAATGGAATGGAATGGCTTTTAAGGGAGTGGAGTGGAATGGAGTGCAGTGGAGTGTAGTGGCGTGAAACAGAAAGGAATGGATTGTACTGGAATAGTTTAGAGTGGAGTGGAAAGGAATAGAATGGAAAGGAATGAAGTGGAATCCAGTGCAGTGGAATGGAGTAGAGTGGAATGGAAAGGAATGGAATGGAATGTAGTTCAGTGGAGTACAATGGAGTGGATTGGAGAGGAATAGTTTGAAATGGAAAGGAATGGAATGCAATGCAATGGAATGGAGTTGAGTGGAGAGGAATGGAATAGAATGTAGTTGAGTGGAGTGGAGTTGAGTGGAATAGAATGGAATGGAGTGGAAAGGAAAGGAGTGGACTCCAATGGAGTGGAATGGAGTGGCATGAAAAAGAGTGGAATGGAATGGAATGGAATGGAATGAAACGGAATGGATGGAAGTGGAATGAAATGGAATAGACTGGAATTGAGTGGACTGGATAGGTGTGCAGTGGAGCGGAGAGGAATGGAGTAGAGATGAGTGGAATGAAATGGAGTGGTGTGGAGGGTAAGGGAATGGAATGCAGTGGAATAGAATGAATGGAGTGCAATGGAATGGAATGGAGTGGAATGGAACTCAATGGAATGGAATGGAGTGGAATGGAATGGAATGGAGAGCATTGGAAAGCAATAGAGTGGAGTGGAATGGAGTGGAGTAGACCAAATTGGAATGAAGTGAAATGAAATCGTGTGTATTGGAGTTCAGTGGGGTTTAGAGGAATTGCATGGAAGGGATTGGAACAGAATGGAGTATAGAGGAATGGACTGGAGTGGAATGGAGTGGAGTGGAATGGAATGGAGTGCAATGGAATGGAATGTAATAAAAAGAAGTTGAGTGGAGTGAAAGCCGTGAAGTGGAGTGAAATGGAGGGCAGGGGAATGGAATGGAGTGCAGTGGATGGAGTGGAGTGGACTGCAGTGGAGTGGAATGGAATGCAGCAGAATGGAATGGAATAGAATGGAATGGAATGGAGAGGACTTCAATGGAATGGAATGGAACATAATGGAATGGAGATGAGTGGAATGGAGTGGACTGGATTGGAATGCAGTGGAATGGAATGGAATGTAGTAGAGTGGAATGGAATGGAGTGGAGTTGGGACAAGTGGAGTGAGGTGGAGTGGAATAGGATGGAGTGGAGTTGAATGCAATGGAGTGGAGTGGAATGGAATGGAATGGATTGCAGTGGAGTGGAAAGGAAAGGTATGGAGGGGAATGGAATGGACAGGAGTGGAATGGAGTGGAATGGAATGCAGTGGAGTGGAGTGGAGTGGAATAGACTGTTACGGAGTGGACTGGAATTTAATGGACTGGAATGGAATGCAGTGGAATGGAGTGGAATCGAGTGGGGTGGAGTGGAATGGAGTGGAGTGGAGTACAATGGAATGGAATGGAGTGTAGTAGAGGGGAATGGAATGGAGTGGAGTGGAATGGAGTTGAATGGATTGGAGGGAATGGAGTGGAGTGGAATGGAGTGGAATGAAGGGGAATGGAGTGTAATGGAGTGGAGTGGAGTGCAATGTAGTGGAATGGAGTGAAATGGAGTGGAACGGAATGGAATGGACTGGAATGGAGTGCAATGGAGTGGAAAGGAGCAGAATGGAATGGAGTGGAATGTAGGGGAATGGAGTGGAATGGCGGGGAGTGGAATGTAATGGATGGAGTGGAGTGGAGTGGATTGTAACGGAATGAAGAGGAGTGGAATGGAGTGGAATGGAATTAGGGGAATGGTGTGGAATGGAATGGAGTAGAATGGAGTGGAATGGACGTGAGTGGAATGGAGTTGAATGTAATGGAGTGGAATGCAATGGAGTGGAATGGATGGAATGGGATGGAATGGAATGGAATGGAACGGAGTGGAGTGGAGTCGAGTGAAGAGGAGTGGATTGGAGAAGAGCGGAATGCAGTGGAGTGGAGAGAATGGAAAGGAATGGAGTGGAATGGAATGAAATAGAATTGATTGGAATTTAATACAGTTGAGTGGAATGGAGTGGAATGGAGTGGAATTGAGTGGCATGGAGTGGAATGAAATGGAATGGAGTGGAGTGGAAATGAGTAAAATGGAATGGATTGGAATGGAGTGAAATGGAGTGCAGTGGAGTGGAGTGGAGTGGAAAGGAGTGGAGTGGTGTTGAGTGGACTAGAGTGACGTGGAATGCAGAGGAGTGGGGTGCAATGGAGTGGAGTGGAATGGAGTGGAATTGAATGGAGTGGTATGGAATGCCATGGAATGGAATGCAACGGAGTGGAATGAATTGCAGTGGAATTGAATGGACTGGAATGGAATGGTATGGAATGGAAAGGAGTGGAATGTAGTGGAGTGGAGTGGAAAGGAGTGGAATGCAATGGAGTGGAGTGGAATGGAGTAGAAAGGAATGGAGTGGAATGGAATGGAGTGGAGTGGAGTTGAGTGAAATAGAATGAAATGGAATGGGATGGAATGAAATTCAATGGAATGGTGAAAAGTAATGTGAAGTTAGATTGTAATACTTCACCCTACTCTTTCTGACAGAGTGAGATCCTGTGGAAAGAAAGGAATGGAATGAAATGAAGTGGAATGGAATGGAGTGGAGTGCAGCAGAATGGAGAGGAGTAGATTGGTCTGGAGTTGAGTGGAATAGAGTGGAGCGGAGTGGAATATGGTAGAGTGCAACGGAGTGGAGTGGAGTGGAATGTAGTGGAGTGGAATCGGATGTAATGGAATGTAGTGCAGTGGAGTGGAGTGGAATGGATTGAAATGGAATGGAATGGAATGGAATGGAATGGAATGGAATGGAATGGAATGGAATGGAATGGAATGCAATTCAATGCAATGGAATGCAATGGAATATAATGCAATGCAATGGAAATTTGACAAGTAATCTCAGCTGAGATATCGCCACTACACTACAGCCTGGGTGACACAGTGATATCCTTTGGAAAGAAAGGAATGGAATGCTATGGAGAAAATTGGAATGGAATGGAATGGAGTGGAGTGGAATGGAGTGGAATGGAGTAGAATGGAATGGAATGGATTGGAGGGGAGTGGAATGGAGTGGAGTGGAGTGGACTGGATTGGCATGGAATGGAATGGAACTGAATGGAATGGAATAGAATGGAGTGTAGTGGAATGGAGTTTAGTGTAGTAGAATGGAGTGTATGTAATGGATGTAATGGAACGGAATGGAATTTAGTGGAGAGTAGTGGAATCGAATGGAATGGAAAGCAGTAAACTGGAATGGAGTGGAATGGAATGGAGTGGAATGGAGTGGAATGGAGTGAAGAGGAATGGAGTGGAATGCAATGGAATGGAGTTCAAAGGAATGGAATGGAGTGGAAAGGAATGGAATGGAGTAGAGTGGAAAGGAATGGAGTGGAATGGAATGGACTAGAGTGTAATGGTGTGAAGTGGTGTGAATTGGAGTGAAGTGAAATGAAATTGATTGGAGTGGATTGGAGTGGAGTTTAGAGGAGTGGCATGGAATGGGTTGGAATAGAATGAAGTGGAGAGGAATAGCGTGGAGTGGAATGCAGTGGAGTGGAATGGAATGGAAAGAAAAGGAGAGAAATGCAATGGAATGGTGGGAAGTTGAAAGGAAATAAATAGAGTGCAGGGAGTGGAGTGATGTGGAATGGAATGGAATGGAATGGAATGGAAAAATGTTTGCTTCGATTGTGCCACTGTAGAATATGCTGTGTGACAGAGGGAGATCCTGTCTAAAGAAAGGGGTGGAATGGAAGGGATTGGAATGGAATGAAATGGAATGGATTTTAGTGGAGTGGAGTGGAATTGAGTAGACTGAGGTGCAGTGCAGTGGAATGTAATGGAAAGGAATGGAATGGAAATGTGAAATGAAATGTGAGCTGAGATTGTGCCACTGTACACCAGCCTGAGTGACAGAGTGAGATCCTCTCAAAAGAAAGTAATTGAATGGACTGTACTGGAATGCAATGGAATGGAGTGGAGTAGAGTGCCATGGAGTGGAAAGGAGTGGAATGGAATGAGATAGAATGGAGAGGAGTGGAGACGACTGGAATGGAATGGAGTGGAGTGGAGTGGAATGGAGTGGAGTAGAGTGGAATGGATTGGAATGGAGTCGAGTGGAGTTCAGTGGAATGCAATGGAATAGAAAATAAATGGAATGGAATGGAATGGAATGGTGAAATGAAATGTGAGCTGAGATTGTGCTTCTCTGCTGCACACTGGGTGACAGAGTGAGACACTTTCGAAAGAAAGGATTGGAATGGAATGCAGTGGAATTTAATGAAATGGAATGGAGTGGAGTGGACTGGAGTGGAGTAGAGTTGATTGGAGTAAGTGGAGTGGAATGGAAAGGAGTGGAAGGAATGCAGAGGAATTGAAAGCAGTAGAGTGGACTGGAATGGACTGGAGAGGAGTAGAGTGGAAAGAATCGGAATGGCATGGAGTTAAGTGGAGTGGAGTGCAGTGGAATGGAATGTAGTGGAGTGGGGTGAAATTGAATGGAGTGGAGTGGAATGTAATGGAATGGAATGGAATTGCATGGAGTGTAGTGGAATGGAGTTGAGTGGATTGGAAAGGAATGGAATGGAGTAGAGTGGAGTGAACTGGAGTGGAGTGGAAAGGAATGGAATGGAATGGATTGGATTGGAATGGAATGGAACAGAGTGGATTGGAGTGGAATGGAGTGGAGTGGAGTGCAGTGGAGTGGAGTGAAATGGAATGGAGTGGAGTGGATTGGATTCGAGTGGAGTGGAATGGGATGGAATAGAGTTGAGTGGAATGGATTGGATTGGATTGGTCTGGATTGGAATGGAATTCAGTGGAATGGAATGGAATGGAGTGGAGTGGAGTGACATGGAATGGAGTTAAGTTAAATGGAATTGAATGGAATGGAGTGAAGGGGAATGGAATGGAAAGTAATGGACTGGAGTTGAATCAGGTGAAGTGGAATGGAGTGGAATGGAATGGACTGAAATGGAATCTAGTGGAGTGGAGTGGAGTGAAATGGAATGGAATGGAATGGAACGGAATGGAGTGGAATACAGTGGAATGGATTGGAAAGGAATGGAGTGGAGTGGAGTGGAATGGAATGGAATCAAAGGTAGTGGAGTGGAATGCAGTGGAATGGAGTGGAGTGCAGTTGAGTAGAGTGGAATGGAGTGGAATGGAGAGGAATGGAATGGAACGGAGTGGAATTCAATGTAATGGACTGGATTGGAAAGGAATGGAGAGGAGTGGAATGGAGTGGAATGGAATGGAGTGGACTGGACCGGTATGGAATGGAATGGAATGGACAGGAGTGGAATGGAGTGGAGTGGAGTGGAATGGAGTGGAATGGAATGGAGTGGAGTTTATCAGAATTTAGTGGAATGGAGTGGAATGGAGTGGGATGGAGTGGAGTGGAATGGAAAGAAATGGAATTGAATGGAGAGGAGTGTGTGGAATGGAGTGGATGGGAGTAGAAAGGATTCTAGTGAAGTGGAATGGAACGCCATGGAATAGAATGGATTGGAGTGGAATGGAGTGGCGAGGAGTGGAGTTCAATGGAATGGAGTGCAGTGGAGTGGTATAGAATAGAACGTAATGGAATTGAGTGGATTTGAGTGGAATGGAGTAGAGTAGAGTGGAGTGGAGTGGAATGGAATGGAGATGAGTGAAATGGAGTGGAATAGAATGGAGTGGGCTAAAATGGAGTGGAGTGGAGTGGAATGGAATGGATTTAAGTGGAATGGATTGGAATGGAATGGAGTGAAGGGGAGTGGAAAGGAAAGGAATGGAGTGGAGATGAATGGAGTGGACTGCAATGCTGTGGAATGTAAAGGAGTGGAATGGAATGGAGTGAAAAGAAGTGGAGAGGAGTGGAATGGAGTGCGTGAAAAGGAATGGAATGGAATGGAATGGAGTGGAATGGAATTGAATGCAATGGAATGGTATGGTGTGGAATGGAATGGAATGCAGTGGAATGAAGTGGAATGGAATACAGTGGAGTGGAGTGGAGTGGAGTTGAGTATAGTGGAGTGGAATGAAGTGCAGTGGGGTGAAATGGAATGCAGTGGAGTGTGGTGGAATGGAATGCAATGGAGTGGAATTGAATGGAATGGAATGGATTGCAAGGCAATGGAGATGAGTTAATGGAGTGGAATAGAATGGAGTCGAGTGTACTGGATTGGAATGGAATGGAATGGAGTGGAGTGGAATGGACTGGAGTGCAGTGGAGTGTAGTGGAACGGAATGGAATGGAGTGGAATGGAATGGATTGGAGTGGAACGGAATGGAATGGACTGGAATGCAGTGGAGTGGCGTCTAATAGTGTGGGTTGGAATGTAATGCTGTTGAGTGGAATGGAATTCAATGGAACAGAATGGAGTGGAGTGGGGTGGAATGTAATGGAGTGTAGTGGAATGGGGTGGAGTGCAGTGGAATGGAATGCAATGGAATGGAAAGGAGTGGAGGAGAACGGAGTGGAGGGAAGTGGAGTTGAATGGAATGGAGTGGAGTGTAGTCAATTGGTGTGGAGTGGAATGGGATGGAATGGAATGGAGTGGATTGGAGTGGAAAGTAGTGGGGTGGAGTAGAGTGTAGTGGAATGGAATGGAGTGGAGTGGAATGGAGTGGAGTGGAGTGGAATCGAATGGAATGGAGTTGAGTGGAATGTAGTGCAGTGGAATGGATAGGAGTGGAATGGAATTCAGTGGAATTCAATGGAGTGGAGTGTACTGGAGTGGAGTGGAGTGAAGTGGACTGGAATGGAATGGATTTAAGTGGAATGGAGTTAAATGGAATGGAGTGAAGGGGAGTCGAATAGAATGGAATGGAATGGAGTGGAGTGGAATGAATTGGGGTGGAGTGGGGTGGAATGGAGTGGAGTGGAATTCAATGGAATGGAGTGGATTGGAGCGGTTTGGAAAGAAGTGGAGTGGAGTGGAATGCAGTGGAATGGAATGGAGTGCAATGCAATGGAGTGGAGCTGAGTGGAGTGGAATGAAGTGCAATGGAATACAATGAAATGGAGTGGAATTGAAAGGGATGGAATGGAATGGAATGGAATGGAATGGAATGGAATGGAATAGAATGGACTGGAATATAATGGAATGAAGAAATGTGTGCTGAGATTGTGCCACTGCGGAACAGCCTGTGTGACAGAGGGAGATCCTGTCGAAGGAAAGTCGTGGAATGGAAGGGATAGGAATGGAATGGAATAGAATGGATTGGAATGGAGTGGAGTGGAATTGAGTGGAGTGGAGTGGAGTGCAGTGGAACGTAATGGGAATAAATGGAATGGAAATGTGAAATGAAATGTGTGGTGAGATTGTGCCACTGCACACCAGTCTGGGTGACAGAGTGAGATACTGTCAAAAGAAAGGAATAGAATGAAATGGACTGGAATGGAATGAACTGCATTGGAGTGGAGTGGAGTGGAAAGGAGTGGAATGGAATGGGATGGAATGGAAATGAGCTGAGTGAACTTGAATGGACTGGAGTGGAGTGGATTGGAATGGACTGGAGTGGAGTGCTGTGGAATGGAATGGAATGGAATGGAATGGTGAAATGAAATTTGAGCTGAGATTGTGCCACTGCACTCCAGCCTGGGTGAGAGAGTGAGATACTATCAAAAGAAAGGAATGGAACGGAATGCAGAGGAATTTAATGGCATGGAGTGAACTGAAGTGAACTGGAGAGGAGCGGAGGTAGTGGAGTGGAGTGGAAAGCAATGGGATGGAATGGAAAGGGGTAGAGTGGACTGGAATGGAGTGGAGTGCATTGGAGTGGAATGGATTGGAATGGAGTAGAGTGCAGTGCAATGGAATCGAATGGAATGGAATGCAATGGAATGGAATGGAATGGAATGGTGAGATGAAATGTGAGCTAAGATTGTGCCACTGTGACCCAGGCTGGGTGACAGAGTGAGATAATCTCAAAAGAAAGGAAAGGAATGGAATGCGGTGGAATGGAATGGAATGGCATAGAATGGAATGGCGTGACTTGGAGTGCAGTCGAGTGAAGTGGAGTGGGGTGGAATGGAATGGAAAGGAATAGAATGGAATGGCATGACTTGGAGTGCAGTCGAGTGAAGTGGAGTGGACTGGAATGGAGAGGAATGGAATGGAGTGGAATGTAATGAAATGAAGTGGAGTGAAGTGGAGTAAAGTGGAGTGCAGTGCAAAGGAATGGAGAGGAATGGAGTGTCATGGAGAGGAATGGAGTGGAGTGGAGTGGAGTGGAAAGGAGTGGAATGGAATTGGATTGAATGGAAAGGAGCTGAGTGGACTGGAATGGACTGGAGTGGAGTGGGTTAGAATGGACTGGACTGGAATGCAGTGGAATGGAATTGAATGGAATGGTGAAATGAAATGTGAGCTGAGATTGTGCCACTGTGCTCCAGCCTGGGTGACAGAGTGAGAAACTATCAAAAGAAAGGAATGGAATGGAATGCAGAGGAATTTAATGGAATGGAGTGGAGTGAACTGAAGTGAACTGGAGTGGAGTGGAGTTAGTGGAGTGGAGTGGAAAGGAATGGGATGGAATGGAAAGGAGTAGAGTGGACTGGAATGGAGTGGAGTGCATTGGAGTGGAATGGATTGGAAAAGAGTAGAGTGCAGTGGAATGGAATCGAATGGAATGGAATGCAATGGAATGGAATGGAATGGAATGGTGAAATGAAATGTGAGCGAAGATTGTGCCAGTAAAACCCAGGCTGGGTGACAGAGTGAGATACTCTGAAAAGAGAGGAATGGAAAGGAATGCAATGGAATGGATTGCAATGGAATAGAATGGAATAGCGTGAGGTGGAGTGCAGTCGAGTGAGGTGGAGTGGACTGGAATGGAGAGGAATGGAATGGAGTGGAATGTAATGGAATGAAGTGGAGTGGAGTGGGGTGGAGTGGAGTGCATTGGAATGGAGAGGAATGGAATGTCATGGAGAGGAATGGAGTGGAGTGCAGTGGAGAGGAACAGATTGGAACGGAATGGAACGAAACGTAACAGAATAGAGAAATGTATGCTGAGATTGTGCCACTGCACTACAGCCTGTCTGAAAGAGGGATATCCTGTCGAAAGAAAGGAGAGGAATGGAATGGAATGAAATGGAATGGAGCGGATTGAAGCAGAGCGGAATGGAATGGAACGGAATGGAACGGAACGGAATGTGAGCTGAGATTTTGCCACTGTGCTCCAGGCTGGGTGACAGAGAGAGACACTCTCGAAAAAAAGGAAAGGAATGGAATGCAGTGGAATTGAAACGGAATGGTGTGGAGTGGAGTGGAGTGGAGTGAAGTGGAGTGTATTAGAATGGAGAGGAATGGAATGGTAAGAAATGAAATGGAATGAAGCGGAGTGGAGTGGGGTGGAGTGGAGTGCAGTGGAATGGAGGGGAATGGAATGGGATGGAGTAGAGTGGAGTGCAGTGCAGTGAAGTGGAGAGGAGTGGAATGGAGTGGAATGGAATCGGGTGTAATGGAATGTAGTGGAAAGGACTGGAGTCCAGTGGAACTGAGTAGAACGGAATGGAATTGAATGGCATAGAATTGAATGTGATGGAGTGGAATGGAATGGAGAGGAGTAGAGAGGAGTTGAGTGAAATAGAATGGAATGGAATGGGTTGGAATGAAAAGCAAAGGAATGATGAAAAGGAGTGTGAGATGAGATTGTACCACTGCACTCCAGACTTTCTGACAGAATGAGATCCTGTGGAAACAAAGAAACGGAATGGAATGTAGTGGAGTAGAATGGAGTGGAGTGGAGTGGAATAGAGAGGAGTACAGTGGACTGGAGTGGAGTGGAGAGGAGTGGAAGGGAGTGGAGTGGAATGGAGTGGTAAGGAATGGAGTGCAGTGGAGTGGAATGTAGTGGACTGGAATCGGATGTAATTTAATGTTGTGGAGTGGAGTGGAGTGGAGTGGAACAGATTTGATTGGAATGGAATGGAATGGAACTGAGGGGAGTGGAGAGGAGTGAACGGATTGGAATGGAATGTAAAGAAATGGAATGGAACGGACTGAAATGCAATGGAATGCAATGGACTACAATGGAATAGAATGCAATGCAATGGAAAGTTGACATGAAGTGAGCTGAGATTGCGCCAGTGAACTACAGCATGGGAGACACAGTAATATCCCATCGAAAGAAAGTAATGGAAAGCAATGGAGTGAACCGGAATGGAATGGAATAGAATGCAGTGTAGTGGAGTAGAGTGGAGTGGAATGGAGTGGTGTGGAATGGAATGGATGGGAGTTGAAAGAAACGGAATGGAATGGAATGAAATGGATTGGAGTGGAGTGGAGTAGATGGAGGGAAGTGGAGTTGAGTGGAATGGAAAGTAAAGGAGTGGAATGGAAAGGAATGGAGTGGAATAGAGTGGAATGGAATGGAATGGAATGCAGTGGAGTGGAGTGGAGTGGAATGGAGTGGTGTGGAGTGGAATGGAGTGGTGTGGATTGGAATGGAGTGGTGTGGAATGGAATGGACTGGAGTTGAAAGGAACAGAATGGAATGGAATGGACTACATTGGGGTGGAGTGGAGTGGAGGGAAGTGGAGTGCAGTGGAAATTAGTGGAATGAAATGGAATGGAGTGGAATGGAGTGGAATAGAATGGAATGGAGTGGAATGGATTGGAATGGAATGGAGTGGAGTGGAGTGGAATGGGGTGGAGTGGAGTGAAATGGAGTGGTGTCGAGTGGAATGCAATGGAATGGAATGGAATGGAGAGGAATAGAATAACTGGAGTGGAGTGGAATGGAATGGAGTGAAGTGGAGTTGAGTGGAATGGAATGGAATGGAATGGAATTGAATGGAATGGAATGGAATGGAATGGGATGGAGTGGAATGGAATGGAGTGGAATGCAACGGAGGGGAGTGGAATGGAGTAGAGTGGGGTGGAATGGAGTGGAGTGGAGTGGAATGGAATGAAATGGAATTGAGTGGAAAGGAGTGGAGTGGAGTGGAATGGCGAGGAGTGGAGTGGAGTGGAATGGAGTGGAGTGGAAAGATTGGAGTGGAGTGGAGTGGAGTTGAGTGGAGTGGAGTGGATTTAATGGAGTGGAGTGGATTGGAGTCTAGTGGAATGGAGTGGAGTGGAGTTTAATGGAGTGGAGTGGAGGGTAATGGAGTGGAGTGGAATGGAGTGTAGTGGAATGGATTGGAATGGAGTGTAGTGGAGTGGACTCGAGTGGAGTGGAATGGAATGGAGTGGAATGGAAAGGAGTGGAATGTAATGGAGCTGAATGGAAAGGAATGGAGTGGAAGGGAATGGAATGGAGTGGAAATGACTGGAGTGGAGTGGAGTAGAGTGGAGTGGAATGGAGTGGAGTGGTATGAAATGGAGTGGAGTGAATCAGAGTGGAAAGGAGGGTCATGGAAAGGAATTGAATGGAAAGGAATGGAATGAAATGGAACGGAATGAAATGGAATGCAATGGAATAGAATGAGATGCAATGGAAAGTTGACACATAATGTGAGCTGAGATTGTGCCACTGCACTACAGCCTGGGTGACACAGTGATATCCTGTCGAAAGAAAGAAGGGGAATGTAAGTTAATGAAATGGAATGGACTGGAATAGAAAGAAGTGGTCTGGAGCGGAGTGAAGTGGAGTGGAGTGGACTGGAATGGATTCCAATGGAATGCGAGTGGAATGGAATGGAGTGGAGTGGAGTGAAGTGTAATAGAAAGCATGGAATGGGATGGAATGGAATGCAATTGAGTGGTGAAAAGAAATGTGAGCTGAGATTCAGCCAATGAACTCCAGCCTTTGTGACAGAGTGAGATCCTATGGAAAGAAAGGAATGGAATGGAAAGGAGTAGAGTGAAGTGGAGAAGAATGGAGTTGAGTCGTGTGGAATTGAATGGAGTGGAGTGGAGTGGAGGGGAGTGGAGTGGAATGGAGTGGAATGGAATGGAGTGGAATGGAGAGCAATGGAGTGGAGTGGAGTGGATTGAAGTATAGTGGAGTGGAATGGAATGGAATTGAACGGAATGGAATAGAGATTAATGTGGAATAGAGTGCATTGGAGTGGAATGGATTTGGAGTGGAATGGAATGGAGTGAAGTGGAGTTGAATGGAATTCAGTGGAAAGGAATGGAAAGGAATGGAATGCAATGGAATTAAGCGGAATGGAATGGAATGGAATGGAATGCAATCCAATGGAATGGAATGGAATGGAATGGAATGGAAGCTAAGATTGTGCCACAGCTCTCCATGCTGTGTGACTGAGTGAGATTTTCTTGAAAAAAAAGAATGGAACGGAATGCAGTGGAATGGAATGGAATGGAATGCAATGCAATGCAATGGAATGGAATGGAAGCTAAGATTGTGCCACAGCTCTCCATGCTGTGTGACTGAGTTAGATTTTCTTGAAAGAAAAGGAATGGAATGGAATGCAGTGGAATGGAATGGAATGGAATGGAGTGTACTGGAGTGCAGTGCAGTGAAGTGCAGTGGAATGTGGAATGGACTCAAAGGCAGAGGAATGGAATGGGACGTAGTTGGATGGATTGAAGTGGAGTGGAATGGGCTGGAGTGTAGTACACTGGAAAGGAGTGGAATGGGATGGATTTGAATACAGTGGAGTGGAGTGCAGTGGAGTGGAGAGGAGTGGAATTGAGTGTATTGGAATCAGATGTAATGGAATGTACTGGAGTGGAGTGGAGTAGAATGGAATGGAGTGGAGAGGAGTGTAGCGGAGCAGAACGGAATGGAACAGAATGGAACAGCAGCTGAGATTGTGAAACCACACTCCAGACTGGTTGACAGAGTGAGATACTCTCGAAAGAAAGGACTGCAATGGAATGCAGTGGAATGGAATGGAAAGGAATGGATTGGAGTGGAGTGCAGTAGAGTGAAGTGGAGTGGAATGGAAAGGAATGGAGTGGAGTGGAGTGGAATGGAGGGGAGAGGAATGGAATGTAGTGGAATGGAGTGGAATGGAATTTAGTGGAGTGGATTGGAATGGAGTGTAAAGGAATGGAGTTAAGTGAAATGCAGTGGAATGCAATGGAATGAATGGGTGTGGAAAGGAATGTAATGGACTGGAATTGAAAGTAATGTACTGGAATGGATTTGAATGGAGTGGAATGGTATGGAATGAAATGGAGTGCAGAGGAGTGCAATGGAGTGAAATGGAATGGAATGGAGTGGAAGGGAATGGAATGGAACGGAGTAGAGTGGAATGGAATGGAGTGGAATGGAATTGAATGGAATGGAATGGAATGGAATGGAAGGGAGTGGGGTGGAGTGGAGTTTAGTGGAGTGAAGTGCAATGGAGTGGAATGGGGTGAAATGGACTGGAGTAGAGTGAAGTGGAATAGAATGGAATGGAGTGGAATGGAATGGAAACGAATGGATTGGAAGGAAATGGAGAAGTGTGGAATGGAGTGTAATGGAATGGAGCAGAGAGGACTGCATTGGAATACATGGAATGGAGTGGAGTAAAACGAAGTGGATTGGAGTGGAGTGGAATGAAATGGAATGGAGTAGAAAGGAATGGAAGGGAGTGGAATGGAGTGGAATGGAATAGAGTGAAGTTTAGTGGAGTGGAATGGAGTGGGGTGGAGTGGAAAGGAATTGAATAGAATGGAGTGGAATGGAGTGGAGAGGAATGGAATGGAGTGGAGTTGAGAGAATTGGAAGGCAATGGAATAGAGTGAATTAGAGTGGAATGCCATGTATTGGAATGGAGTGGAGTACAGTGGAATGGAGTAGAGAGGAATGGAGGGGAATGGAAAGGAATGGAATGGAATGCAGTGTAGTGTAGGGGAATGGATTGGAATGGCATGCAGTTGAGGACAGTGGAATGGAACGTAAAGGAGGGGTGTGCAGTGGACTGGACTGGAATGGAGTAGAATGGAGTGGAACGGAGTTTAGTGGAATGGAGTGGAATGGAATGGAATGGAGTGGACTGGAATGGAATGGATTCGCATGGAATGGAGTGGAGTGCAGTAGAATGGAATGGAATGGAGTGGAGTGGAATGGACAGGAATTAAGTGGAATGGAATGGAATGGACGGCAATAAAATGGAATGGATTCGCAGAGAGTGGAATGACATGGAATGGAGTGGAGAGGTGCGCATTGGAGGGGAGTGGAGAGGAAAGGAGTGGAAAAGAATGGAATGGAATGGAATGCGGTTCAGTGGAGGGGAATGGACTGGAGTGGAGTATAGAGGAATGTAATGGCGTGGAGTGGAATGGAGTGGACTGGAGGGTAAGGGATTGGAATGGAGAGGAGTGGAGTGGAATGCAGTCGAACGCACTGGAATAGAGTGGAATGGAGTGGAATGGAATGGATTGGAATGGAATGGAATGGAAAGGAATGGAATGGAATGGAATGGAATGGAATGGAATGGAAAGGAATGGAATGGATCGGAATGGAATGGAATGGAATTGAATGGAATGGAAAGGAACGGAACAGAACGGAATGGAACGGAATGGAATGGAATGGAATGGAATGGAATGGAATGGAGTGGAGAGGAATGGAATGGAATGGAATTGACTGGAATGATATGGAATGGATTGGAATGGAATGCAATGGCATGGAATGGGGTGTAGTGGAGTGGAGGGGAGTGAAGTGGAGTGTAAATGAGTGGAATGGAATAGAGTGGAGTGGAGTGGAATATTGAGAAATTGACAGAAATGGAGTGGAGTCTAGTGGAATGGAATGGAAAGGAATGAAATGGAATGGAATGGAATGGAATGGAATGGAATGGAATGGTGTGGGGTGGACTGCAATGGAGTGGAATGGAATGGAATGGAATGGAATTGAATGGAATGGAAAGGAACGGAACAGAACGGAATGGAACGGAATGGAATGGAATGGAATGGAATGGAATGGAATGGAGTGGAGAGGAATGGAATGGAATGGAATTGACTGGAATGATATGGAATGGATTGGAATGGAATGCAATGGCATGGAATGGGGTGTAGTGGAGTGGAGGGGAGTGAAGTGGAGTGTAAATGAGTGGAATGGAATAGAGTGGAGTGGAGTGGAATATTGAGAAATTGACAGAAATGGAGTGGAGTCTAGTGGAATGGAATGGAAAGGAATGAAATGGAATGGAATGGAATGGAATGGAATGGAATGGAATGGTGTGGGGTGGACTGCAATGGAGTGGAATGGAATGGAATGGAGTGGAGTGGAATGGAGTGGAGTGGAGAGCAATGAAGTGGAATGGAATGTACTGCATTTAAATGGAATGGAGTGGAACGGAATGTATTGGAGTGTAATGGATTGGAATGGAATGTAGTGGAGTGCAGTGGAATGGAAAAGAATGGAGTGGAGTGGATTGGAGGGGACTGGAATGGAGTGTAATGGAGAGGAGTGGAATGGACAGGAGTGGAGTGGAATGGAACGGAATGAAATAGAATGGAATGGATTTGAGTGGAGTGGAGTGGAGTGCAATGGATTGCAATGTAGTGGAGTGGAGTGGAATGGAATAGAATTGCATAGAGTGAAGTGGAGTGGAATGGAGTGGAGTGGAATGGTTTTCAGTGAAGTGGAATGGAATGGAATGGAGTTGAGTGGAAAGCAGTGGAATGGAGTGGAATGGAGTGAAATGGAATGGAGTGGAATGGAGAGGAGTGGAGTGGAGTGAGGTATAGTGGAGTGGAATGTAATGGAGTGGAGTGGAAAGGATTGGAATGGAATGCAGTGGTGTGCAGTGCAGTGGAATGGAATGGAGTGGAATTGAGTGGAATGCAGTGGAATGGAGTAGAGTAGAATGGAATGGAATGGAGTAGAGTGGAATGGAATGGAGTGGAGTGGGTTGGAGTGAAGTGGAGTGGAATGGAGTTTAGTACAGCAGAATGGAATGGAGTGGAGTGGAGTGGAATGGAATGGAATATATTGGAATGGAATGGAATTGAGTGGGGTGGAATGGAAAGCAAAGTAGTGGAATGGAGTGAAATGTAGTAGAGTGGAGTATAGTGGAAAGAAAGGAATGGAGTGGAGTGGAGTGAAGGGGACTAGAATCGAGTGTAATGGAATGGAATTGAATAGAGAGGATTGGAATGGAGTGGAGTGGAATTGAGTAGAGTGGAATGGAATGGAATGGCCTGGAAAGGAATTGACAGGAATGGAATGGAGTGGAGTGGAATGGAATGGAGTAAAAAGGATTGGAATGGAGAGATGTGGAGTGGAGTGGAACGGAATGCAGTGGTGTGGAATGAAATGGAATGGAATGCAGTAGAGGGAAATGTAGTGGAATGGAATGGAACGGAGTAGATCAGATGGGAATGGAGTACAGTAGAATGGAATGGAATGGAGTGGAGTGGAATGGAATGGAATGGAATGGAGCAGAGTAGAGTCGAATGGATTGGAGTGGAATTCAGTGTAGTGGGGTGAAATGGAATGGAATGGAGTGGAGTGGAATTGAATGGAGTGGAACGGAGTGGAGTGGAGTGGATGGAGCAGAGTGCAATGGAATGGAATTGAGTGGAGTGGAATTGAATAGAGTGGAGTGGAATGGAATGTAGTGGACTGGAGATGAGTGGAATGGAATGGAGTGGAGTTCAATGGAATGGAATGGAGTGGAGTGGAATTGAATAGAGTGGAGTGGAATGGAATGTAGTGGACTGGAGATGAGTGGAATGGAATGGAGTGGAGTGGATTGGAACAGAGTTGACTGGACTCTAATGCAGTGGAATTGAATGGAATGGAATGGAATGGAGTGGAGTGGAATGGGTTGGAGTGGAGTGGAGTCGAATTCAGTTGAATGGAAAGGAATGGAATGGAGTGGAGTGGAATGGAGTGGAGTGGAATGGAGTACAGTGCATTGGAAGGGAATGGAGTGGAATGGAACTGAATGAAATGGATTTAAATGGAGTGGAGTGGATTGGAAAGGAGTGGAGTGGAGTGGAATGGAGTGGAGTGGAGTGGAATGGAGTGGAATAGAGTGGACTGGAATGGAATGGAATTGACTGGAATGGAATGTAGTGGAGTGGAATGGAGTGAAGTGCAGTGTAGTGCAGTGGAGTGGAATGGAGAAGAGTGGAATGGTGTGAAGTGGAATGGTGTGGAGTGGAGTGCAGGGGCGTGGTATGGAATGGAGTGTAGCAGAGTGGAGTGGAAAGAAATGGACTGGAATGGAATGGGGTGGAGTGGAATGGAGTGTACTGGAGTGGAATGGAGTGGACTGGAATGGAACGGGGAGGAATGCAATAGAGAGCATTGGAATGGAGTCGAGTGAAGAAGAGTGGAATGGAATGGAATGGAGTGGAGTGAGGTGGAGAGGAGTGGAATGGAATGGAATTGAGTGGAGTGCAGTGGAGTGGAATGGAGTTGAAAGGAACGGAGTGGAAATAAACGGAACAGAGTGGAGTGGAGTGGAGTTCAATTCAATGGAGTGGAGTGGAGTGGAGTGGAGTGGAGTGGAATGGAGTGGAGTGCAATGGAATGGAAAGGAATGGAGTGGAGTGGAGTGCACTGGAAAGGAATATATTGGAGTGGAGTGGAGTGGAATGGAGTGGAGTGGATTGGAATGGAATGGAGTGAAGTGAAGTGGAATTTAATGCAATGGAGTGGAGTAGAGTGGAATGAAATGGAGTGGTGTGGAGTGGAGTGTAATGGAATGGAATGGAATTGAGCGGAGTGTAGTGGAATGGAGTGGGGTGGAGTGGAATGGAATGGAGTGTAGTGGTTTGGAAGGGAATGGAGTGGATTGGGAGGGAATGGACTGTAATCGAGTGGAGTGGTGTCAAATGGAATGGAACGTAGCTGAATGGCATGGAGTGGAGTGGAGTGGAATGGAGTGGAATGGTTTGGAATGGAATTGAGTGTGGAGTGCAGTGGAATGGAATCAGATAGAGTGCACTGGAGTGTACCGGAGTGGAATGGAGTTTACTGGAGTGGAATGGAGTGGAGTGGAATGGAATGGAGTGGATTGGAATGGAATGGAATGGGGTGTTGAGTAGAATGGAGCTGAATGGATTGGAATCGCTTGGAGTGGAGTGAAATGGAACGGAATGGAATGGAATCGAATGGAGTGGACTCCAATTGAGTGGAGTCGAGTGGAGTGTTGTGGAGTGGAATTGAGTGGAAATGATTGGAGTAGAATGGAATGGAGTGGAGTGGAGTTGAGTAGAGTGGAGTGGAATGGAATGGAGTGGATTGGAACAGATTGAAATAAAATGGAGTTCAGTGGAATGTAGTGGAAGGGAATATAAGGGAGTGGAGGGGAGTGGAGTGGACTGGAATGGAGTGGAAGGGAGTTGAATGCAGTGGAATGGAGTGGAGTGGAATGGAGTGGAAAGGAGTGCAATGGAGGAGAGTGAAGTGGATTGAAGTGGAATGGAAAGGAATGCAGTGCAGTGAACATCAGTGAACTGGAATGGAGTGGAGTGGACTGGAATGGAGTGGAGCGGAATGGAGTGGAATGGAACGGAGTATAATGTAATGGAATGTAATGGAGTAGAGTGGAATGCAATCGAATGGGGAGGAGTGGAGTGGAGTGGACTGGAAAGGAATGGATTGGAGTGGAACGGAATGGAGTGGAAAGGAATGGAATGGAATGGAAAGAAATTCCGTGGAATGGAGTGGAATCAAAGGAGTGGAGTGGATTGAAATGCAATGGAATATAGTGGAGTGGAATGCAATGGAGGGCAGTGGATTGGAGTGGCCTGCAATGGAGTGGAATGTAGTGGAATGGAGTGGAGTGGAATGGAATGGAATGGAGTAGAGTTGAGTGGAATGGAGTGGGGTGGAGTGGAGTGGAGTGGAATGGACTGGAGTTGAGTAAAACGGAATGGAGTGGAATGGAAAGAAACGCAATGGAATCAATGGAAAGGAATGGAGTTGAATGGAATGGATTGGAGAGGAATGGAGTGCAATGGAATGGAGAGGAATGGATTGAGGGGGAATGGAATAGAATGGATTGGAGTGGAATGGATTGAAATAGAATTGAATGGAATGGAGTAGCGTTGAATGGAATGCAGTGGGTTGGAGTGGAGTTGAGTGGAGTGGATTGGAAAAGATTGGAGTGGAGAGAAATGAAATGGAGTGGAGTGGAGAGGAATAAAATGGAATGGAGTGGAGTGGAATGGAGTGCAATGGAACGGAGTCGAGTGGAGTGAAGCAGAGTGGAATGGAATAGAGTGGAGTGGAATGTAGTGGAATTTAATGGAGTGGAATGGAGTGGAATAGAGTGGAATGGAGTGGAGTGGAATTGAGTGGAATGGAATGAAATGAAATGGAATGGAGCGGAGTGGGGTGGAATGGAGTGGAAAGGACTGGAGTGGAATGGAGAGGAATGCAGTGGAATTGAGTGGAGTGGAGTGGAAAGGAGTGGAATGGACTTGAATGGAGTAATTCCACTCCACTCCATTTCCCTTCAGTTCATTCCTTTACATTCCATTCCAGTCCACTCCACTCCATTCCATTCCACTCCACTCCATTCCAGTCCACTCCACTCCATTCCACTCCAATACACTCCACTACCTTCCATTCCACTCCACTCCATCCATGGCTCTCCACTCTATTCCTCTCTATTTCATTCCACTCCATTCCACACCACTCAACTGCATTCCACTCCCCTCCTCTCCATTGCATTCCATTCCATTCCACTCCATTGCATTCCATTCCATTCCACTCTACTCCATTCCACTCCACTTCACTCCATTCCAATAGACTCCATTCCACTCCGCTCCACTCCACTACATTCCTTTGCATTCCACTCCATTCAATTCCACTCCACTCCATTCCATTCAATTCCATTCCATTGCACTCCACTCCACTCCACTCCATTCCACTCCATACCACCCCATTCCACTCCACTCTATTCTACTCCATTCAAGTCCATTCCATTCTACTCCAGTACAATCAACTCACCTCCCCTCCATTCTTTTCCATTCCATTACTCTCTACTCCACTCCCTTTGAATCCATTCCACTCCTCTCCACTACATTCCATTCCATTCCACTCCCCTTCAATGCACTCCATTCAAGTCAATTCCACTCTATTCCAGTCCAATCAACTCCACTCCACTCCATTCCATTCCATTGCACTCCATTCCATTCCTCTCCACTCCACTCCATTCAACTGCATTCCATTTAAATCCATTCCATTCGATTCCACTCCATTCCAGTCCACTAAACTCCATTTCACTCCACGCCACTCCATTGCTCTCTACTCAACTCCATTCCATTCCACTCCACTCCACTAAATTCCATTCCACACCATTCAACCACTCCACTCTATTCCATCCCATTCCACTCCACCCAGTCCACTCAAGTCCATTCCAGTACACTCCTCTCCATTCCTCTCCACTCCACTGCATTCCATTCCACTCCAATCCATTCCATTCCATTCCATTACACTGCACTGCCCTCCGTCCACTGTACTACAGTCCATTCCACTCCATTGCATTCCACTCCATTTCACTCAAGGCCTCTACATTCCATTCCATTTCATTCCATTCCACTCCACTCCATTCCAACGCATTCCACTGCATTCCACTCCACTCCTCTAATTCCATTCCATTCCATTCCATTCCATACCACTATAATCCAATCCATTCCACTCCACTCCATTCCTTTACATTCCACTCCATTCCACTCCACTCCATTCCTTTCCATTCCATTGCTCTCTATTCCATTCCACTCCAATCCATTCCATTACACTCCATTCCATTCCATTACACTACATTCCATTCCATTCCACCCCATTCCATTCCATTCCACTCCACTCCACTCCATTCCACTCCACTCCACTCCTTTCTACTCAAATCCACTCCACTCCTTTCAATTCCATTCCATTCAGTCCCATTCCACTCCACTCCATTCCACTTAATTCCACTATATTCCATTCCACTCCATTTCACTCCACTCCACTCCATTCCACTCCACTCCATTCAATTCCATTCCATTCCATTCCACTTCATTCAATTGCACTCCACTCCACTCCTTTCCAGTCAACTCTACTCCAGTAAACTCCACACCACTCCACTCCACTACATTACTTTCTACTCCACTCCATTCAATTCCACTCCACATCCTTTCATTCTATTACTTACCGCTGCCCTCCCCTCCATCCACTCCATTCCACTTCATTCCTCCCTACTCCGTGCCTTTCCATTCCTCAACACTCCACTCCATTCCACTCCACTCAATTCCACTCCACTCCATTCCACTCCACTCCACTCCACTGTATTCCATTCCATTCCATTCCACTACACTACACTCAATTCCAGTCCATTCCACTCCATTCCACTCCACTCCACTACATTCCATTCTGTTCCTTTCCATTCCAATCCTTTCCACTCCACTCCATTCCACTCCAATACGCTCCATTTCATTCCATTGCATTCCTTCCCACTCCATTCCATTCCAATCCACTCAAATACGCTCCATTTCATTCCATTACATTCCATCCCACTCTATTCCTTTCCATTCCACTCCACTCCACTTCATTCAATTCCCTACCATTCCATTCTACTCGATTCCATTCCATTCCTCTCTCCTCCATTCCATTCCAATCCACTCCATTCCATTACACTCCACTCTGTTCCACTCCACTTCATTACATTCCTTTCCATTCCACTCCATTACTTTCCACTCCACTCTATTCCAATCCATTCCATTCCACTGCACTCCAGACCTCTCCACTCCACACCACTCCATTCCACGCCATTCCATTCCACTCCCTTCCATTCCATTTAGCACCACTCCACTCCACTCCATTCCATTGTACTCCATTCCACTTCAATCCATTCCATTCTACTACCTCCCATTCCTTTCCATTCCACTCCATTCCATTCCATTCCACTCCACTCCAATCCTCTCCAATCCACTCCTCTCCACGCCATTCCACCCGACTCCATTCCACTCCACTCCGCTCCATTCCATTCCTTTCCATTCCACTCCACTACATTCAATTCCTTTCCATTCCACTTTACTGAACTCCACTCCACTCCATTACAATCCATTCCACTTAATTCCACTCCAGTCCATTTTATTCCATTCCACTTTACTCCATTCCTTTCCACACCACTCCACTCCACTCCACACCAGTTCATTTAATTCCATTTAATTCCATTCTACTCCTTTCCAATCGACTGCACTCCATTCCCCTCCACTGCATTCCACTACACTGCACTCCATTAAATTCCATTCCATTCCACTCTATTCCTTTCCACTCTACTCCATTCTAGTCCGATTCACTCCATACCAGTCCGTTCCATTCCAATCCAGTACATTACATTCCACTCCTTTCCATTCCATTCCACTCCACTTCATTCCATTCCATTCCATTCCACTGCAATTTACTCCATCCACTCCACTCCACTCAACTCCATTCCAGTCCACTCCACTCCATTCCATTCCACTTCAATCCATTCCATTCCATTCCATTAAACTGTACTCCATTCCACTCCACTCAAATCTATTCCCTTCCACTTCACTCCATTGCATTCCACCCCTATCCACTCCATTCCAAAACATTCCACTCCATTGCTCTCCACTCCACTCCATTCCATTCCATTCTTTTCCATTTCATTCCACTCCATTCCATTCCTTTCCACTCTACTCCATTCCATTCAAGTACACTCCATTCCATTCCATTCCACTTTGCTAAACTGCACTCCATTCCACTCCATTGCATTCCATTCCATTCCATTCCATTACAATCTTTTCCACTCCACTCCACTCCATTCCACTGCACACCACTTCACTCCACTCCTTTCCAGTCAACTCCACGCCATTCCACACCACTCCACTCCACTCCACTACATTGCATTTCACTCCACTCCATTCCATTCCAGTCCACTCCAATCCATTCCATTCCTTTCCACAGCACGACCCCTCCATCCACTAAACTCCATTCCATTCCACTCCATTCCACTCCACCCCATTCCATTCCATTCCACTCTACTCCACTACATTTCACTCCACTCAGTTCCACTATACTCCGCTCCATTCCTTTCGATTCTATTCTGCTCCACCCAGTTCCATTACATTCAACCCCACTCTGCTCCATTCCACTCCTCTCCAATCCCCTTCACTCCACTCAGTTCCATTCCACTCTGCTCCCTTCCACTCCCCTCCATTCTCCACCACTCCACTCAATTCCATTCCATTCCATTCCACTCCATTCCATTCCACTCCATGCCATTCCACTCCAATCCATTCCAGTCCATTCCATTCCACTCCACTCCACTCCACACAACCCCTTTCCACTCCATTCCATTCCACACCACCCCATTCCACTCCAATCCATTCCATTCCACACCGCTCCAATCCATTCCACTCCACTCCATTCCACTACACTAAACTCCATTCCACTCCATTCCACTCCACTCCATTCCACCAAACTTTGCTACATTCTAGTCCACTCCATTAATTCCAATCCACTCCACTCCATTCCATTCCAGTCCACTCCACTCCGTTCCATTCCATTCCATGCCACTGCACTCCACACCATCCACTCCACTCCAGTACATTCCAATCCATTTCTTTCCACTCCATTCCACTCCATTCCATTCCAATCCACTCCACTCCATTGCAAACCATTCCAGTGCATTCCACTCCACTCCTCTACTTTCCATTCCATTTCACTACATTCCATTCCGTACCACTCTACTCCAAACCATTCCACTCCACTCCGTTCTGTTCCATCAACTCCATTGCACTCCACTCCATTCCATTCCATTCCATTGCACTCCATTCCATGCTACTCAACTCGATTCCATTCCACTCCACTAAATTATATTAAACTACATCCCATTCCATTTCTTTCCACTCCATTCCATTCCGTTCCACTGCACTCCACACCATTCAATTCCACTCCACTCCATTCCTATCCACTCCACTCCTATCCCCTCCAACCCACCCAACTCCACTCCACTCCACTCCAATCCTCTCCATTCCATTCCATTCCAATCCACTACACTCCATTCCATTTAATTCCACTGCGTTCCATTCCACTCCATTCCAATCCACCCCACTCCATTCCGCCCCACTCCATTCCACTCCTCTCCACTCCATTTCATTCTACTCCATTCCACTCCATTCAATTCCACTCCACTTCACTGCATTCCAGTCCAATCCACTTAATTCCACTCCACTCAACTCCACTCCACTACATAACATTCTACTAAACTCCACTCAATTCCACTCCACTACACTCCATTCTATTCAATTCCGCTGCACTCCACACCAACCACTCCAGTTCACTCCATTCCACTCCATTCCTTTCCAGTCCATTCCACTACACTCCATTCCATTCCATTCCCCTACACTCCACTCCATTGCACTCCACTCCATTCCACTCCAGTCCACTCCATTCCATTCCATTCCATTCCACTCCATTCCAATCCATTCCACTCCATTCCACTCCACTCCACTAAATTCCATTCCGTTGCATTCCATTCCAATCCTTTCCACTCCACTCTACTCCATTCCGCTCCACTCTGCTCCATTCCATTACATTCCATTACACTCCACTCCATTCCATTCCATTCCAATCCTTTCTACTCCACTCCACTCCATTCCACTCCATTCCACTCCACTCAACTCCATTCCAGTCTGATCCACTTCATTCCATTCCACTCCACTGCACTCTACTACGTTCCATTCCACTCCACTCCATTCCATTCCACTCCACTCCGTTCCATTTCATTCCACTTCATCCCACTCCAACAACTACACTCCACTCTATTGCACCCCATTCCATTCCACTGCACTCCACTCGTCACCATTCCATTCCATTCCTCTCTTCTCCATTCCACTCCACTCCATTCTTCTCCACTCCATTCCATTCCTTTCCATTCCACTACATTTCATTCCACTAAACTACATTCCATTCCACTGCATTCCATTGCACTCCACTCCATTCCATTCCACTCCTCTCCATTCCATTCCATTCCATTCCACTGCACTCCCCTCCACTATACTCCACTCCACCCCATTCCATTGCACTGCATTCCACTCCACTCCTTTCCATTCCACTACATTCCATTTGGTTCCATTCCACTCCCTTCCATTACATTATAATCCACTCTACTCCATTCCATTTCAATCCACTCCTCTCATTTCCCCGTCTCTTCATTCTACTCCTTTCAACCAAACTCCATTCCATTCCACTCTACTCTTTTCCATTCCTTTCCATTCCGCTCCTTTCAAATCCACTCCACTCCATTCCATTCCACTCTTTTCCATTCCACTCCACTCCATTCAATTCCACTCGAGTCCACTCCATTTCACTCCACTCTATTCGATTCCAATCCATTAAATTTCACTTCATTCCATTCCGTTTAATTCCACACCTTTCCATTCCACTCCATTCCACTTCACTCCTCTCCATTCCAGTCAACTCCACACCATTCCACTCCACTCCACTCCAATGTATTTCCATTCCACACCACTGCATTCCATTCCACTCCACTCCAATCCATTCCATTCCATTCCACTACACTCAACTCTATCCACTCCACTCTATCCACTCCACTCCACTCCACTCCATTTCACTCCATTCTATTCCACTCCATTCCACTCCACTCCATTCCATTTCATTCCACTCCATTCCATTTCATTCCACTCCACTCCATTCCATTCCACTCCATTCCATTCCACTCCAATAAATTCCAATCCATTCCATTCCACTACACACCACTCCACTCCACTCCACACCACTCGATTCCACTGCATTCCATTCCATTCCACTCTGCTCTACTCCATTACACTCCACTCCATTCCATTACACTAAAGTCCATTCCATTCCATTCCGTTCCACTCCTTTCTACTCCACTCCACTCCATTCTAGTCCATCCCACTAAATGCCACTCCACTCCACTCCATTCCATTCCATTCCATTCCATTCCACAACACTCTGCTCCAACCACTCCACTCCACTCCATTCCACTCTATTCTATTCCACTGCAATCTGCTCCATTCCATTCTACTACACTCCACTCCATTCCAAACCATTCCACTGCAATCCACTCCACTCCTCTACATTCCATTCCATTCCATTCCATTTCACTCCATTCCACTCCATACCACTCTGCTCCACTCCATTCCACTCCAGTCCTCTCCATTGCATTCCATTCCATTCCACTCCATTCCATTCCATTCCATTCCATTCCTCTCTACTCAATTCCACTCCACTCCATTCCATTCCACTCCTTTGCACTCCATTCCATTCCACTCAACTCCATTCCATTCCACTCCAATAAGTTCCATTACACTACATTTCATTCCATTCCATTCCCCTCCATTCCATTCCATTACACTCCACCCCTTTCCTTTCCACCCCATCCCATTCCTTTCCATTCCACTCCTTTCCACTCCAATCCACCACAAACCATTCCAGTTTACTCCTCTCCATTTCATTCCATTCTGATCCAATCCACTCCCGTCCAATGCATTTAATGCCACTCCATTACTTTCCACTCCATTCCACTAACCTCCACTCCATTCCACGATTCTCCATTCCATTCCACTCCACACCATTCCATTCTATTCCATTCCACTCCATTCAATTCCATTGCACTTCAATCCATTCCATTGCACTCCACTTCATTACACTCCACGCCACTCTACTACATAACATTCTACTCCAATCCATTCAATTCCACTCGACTACATTCCATTCTATTACATTCCGCAGCACTCCACTCCATCCACTCCAGTCCTCTCTGTTCCATTCCATTCCTTTCCACTCCATTCCACTCCACTCCATTCCATTCCACTACACTCCTCTCCATTCCACTCCACTCCATTCGAGTCCAATCCACTCCACTCCACTCCGTTTCATTCCATTCCTTTCCACTCCACTCCACTTCATTACAATCCATGCCACTCCATTCCACTCCTCTCCACTAAATTCCATTCTGTTACATATCATTCCAATCCTTTCCACTCCACTCCACTCCATTCCACTCCACTCTTCTGCATTCCATTCCCTTCCATTTCCCTCCACTCCATTCCATTCCATTCCCTTCCATTCCGTTCCACTCCATTCCATTCCATTCCACTCTACTCCAATCCATTCCATTCTACTACACTCCTTTCCACTCCACTCCATTACATTCCTTTCCATTCCACTCCATTCCATTCCACCGCACTCCATTCCAGTCCATTCCACTGCACTCCACTCCACTCCACAACACTCCATTCCACTCCATTCTATTCTACTCCATTCCACTCTACTTCATTCCATTCCATTCCGCCCTACTCCACTCCACTCCATTCCACTCCACTCTTCTGCATTCCATTCCCTTCCATTTCCCTCCACTCCATTCCATTCCATTCCACTCCATTCCATTCCATTCCACTCCAATCCATACCATTCCATTCCACTCCACTCCACTCCTTTCCACTCCACTCCTCTCCACTTCAATCCTCCCCACTCCTTGCCACTCCACTCCACTCCATTCCTTTCCATTCCATTCCATTCCACTCCACTCCATTCCATTCAATTCCGTTATACTCAACTCCACTCCACTGTACTCCACTCATTCCATTCCATTCCAGTACACTCCAATCCATTCCATTCTGATCCATTCCACTCCACTCCTTTCCATTACACTGCACACCACTCCACTCCACTCCATTCCATTTAATTCCACTCCATTCCATTGTACTCCATTCCACTCCTCTCCACTCCATTCCATTCCACTCCATTGCACTCCACTCCACTCCATTCCATTCCAATGCATTCCACACCATTACATTCCACTCCACTCCATTGCACTCCACTCCAGTCCATACTTCTTCACTCCACTGCACTGCATTACATTCCAATTCACTAAATTCCATTCCATTCCATTCGACTGCAATCCACTACATCCATTAAACTCCACTCCATTCAACTACATTCCTCTTCACTCCATTCGACTCCACTCCATTCCATTCCATTCCACTACATTCCACTCCATTCCATTCTACTCCATTCCACTCCACTCCACTCCATTCCATTCCAATCCATTCCACCCCATTCCACTCCAATCCACTCCTTTCCTTTCCATTGCATTCCAATCTTTTCCACTCCACATCACTCCATTCCTCTCCACTCCACTCCACTCCATTAAATTCCATTACATTCCACTTCATTCCATTCCACTCTACTCCCTTCCAGTCCACTCCACTCCATTCTACTCCACTCCACACCACTCCACTACATTCCATTCCTCTCCACTCCATTCCATTCCTCTCCCCTCCCCTCTATTCCATTCCACTGCACTTCACTCCATTGACTCCACTCCAATCCATTCCACTCCATTCCATTCCACTCCATTCCACTCCACTTCATTCCATTCCATTCCTCTCCACTTCACTGCATTCCTCTCCACTCCATTCCACTCCACTCCACTCCTTTCCAGTCCATTCCATTCCACACTACTCCATTCCCTTCCATTCCATCCCACTGCTCTCCATTCCATTCCATTAACCTCTACTCCATTGCATTCCTCTCCACTCCATTCATTTCCATTCTATTCCACTCCACTCCATTCTAATCCTTTCCACTCCATTCCACTACAGTCCACTCTATTCCATTCTATTCCATTACAGTCCACTATATTGTGTTCCATTCCACTCTACTCCATTCCACTGTACTGCATTCCACTTCACTCCATTCCAATCCTTCCTTTCCACTCCATTCCATTCCATTCCACTCCATTCCAGTCCACTCCAATCCACTAAACTCCATTCCATTCCAGTCCACTCCATTCCATTCAACTCCCCTCCATTCCAATCAATTCCATTCCACTGCACTCCACTCCACTCCAATCCACTCCATTCCATTCCACTGCACTCCACTCCACTCCAATCCACTCCATTCCGTTCCACTCCATTCCACTCCACTCAGCTCCATTCCATTCCAATCCGTTCCACTCCATTCCATTCCACTCCATTGCATTCCACTCCATTCCACTCTACTCCATGACATTCCATTCCACTCCATTCCATTCCGTTCCATTCCACTCCACTCCATTCCATTCCCATACACTCCCCTCATTTCCAATTCTCTCCATTCCACTCCTCTCCACCACACTCCATTACATTCCACTCTACTTTGTTCAATTCCTTTCCATTCCACTCCATGCCACTCTACTCCACTACAATCCACTCTTTTCCATCCCATTCGACTCCATTCCTTTCCTTTCTAATCTACTCCACTTCCTTCCACTCCAATGCACTCCCCTCCATTCGATTCCAACGGATTGAAGTTCACTCCATTCCATTCTTCTCCACACCACTCCACTCCATTCCTTTTAATTCAACTCCATTTCATTCCACTCCATTCCACTCCACTCCACTCCATTCCAGTCCACTCCACTCCATTCTACTTCACTCCACTCCATTCCATTCCACTCCACTTCATTGCATTGCACTCCACACAATTCTTCTCCTCCCCACTCCATTCCATTCCATTCGACTCCATTCCATTCCACTCCAATCCACTCCAGTTCACTCCACTCCATTCCACTCCACTCCACTCCATTCCAGTCCACTCCACTCCATTTCACTCCACTCCAATCCATTCATTTCCACTCCCGTCCACTCCATTCCACTCTACTCCATTCCACTCCACTATGCTCCATTCTATTCCATTCCATTCCACTCCACTCCTTTCCAGTCCACTCCACTCCATTTCACTCCACTCCAATCCATTCCTTTCCACTCCCATCCACTCCATTCCACTCTACTCCATTCCACTCCACTACGCTCCATTCTATTCCATTCCATTCCACTCCACTCCATTCCAATCCGTTCTACTCCATTCCACTCCGTTCCATTCCAGTCCACTACAATCCATTGCACTCCACTACGTTCCATTTCACTACACTCCATTACATTCCACTCCTCTCCATTCCATTAAATTCCTTTCCACTGCACTCTTCTCCTCTCCAATCCATTCCATTACATTCCACTCCACTCTGCTCTATTCCACTCCTCTCCATTCCATTCCATTCCAGGGCAATCCACTCTATTCCATTCCAATCCATTCCATTCCATCGCATTCCATTCCACTCCATTCAATTCCACTCCACTCCTCTCCATTCCATTTAATTCCAATCCGTTCAATTCCTATCCAGTCAACTCCACTCCAATCCTTTCCATTCCAGTTCACTGCACAGTATTCCATTCCATTTAATTCCACTACATTTCATTCCACTCCATGCCACTCCATTCCACTCCATTCCTCTCCACTCCATTCCATTCCATGCCTTTGAACTCCACACCATTCCACTGCACTCCATTCCATTCCACTCCACTCCATTCCAATTCCATTCCCTTCCTCTGCACTCCACTCCATCTACTCCAGTCCAAACCATTCCACTCCACTCCTTTCCATTCCATAGCACTCTACTCTTTTCTATTCCATTTAACTACACTCCACTCCATTCCATTCCACTGCATTCCACTCCACTCCACTCCATTCCATTCCATTTCAATCCACTCAGCTGCACTCCATTTCAATCCACTCCACTGCACTCCACTCCACTACGTTCTATTATATCCCACTTCCTTCTATTCCACTCCTCTCCATTCCAGTCCACTCCACTCCATTCCACTTCACTCCAGTCCACTACATTGCATTCTAATCCACTCCATAACGTACCACTCCACTCCATTCCATTCAATTCCATTTCCAATGAACTTCACTGCAGTGACTCCACTCCACTCCATTCCATTGCACTCCACTTCAGCCATTTCCACTCCACTCCGCTTCACTCCAATCCACCCCACTGCAATCCACTCCAATCCGTTCCATTCCATTCCATTCCATACTACTCCACTCCACTCCATTCCATTACATTCCACTCCAATCCAATTCACTCCACTCCATTCCATTCCACTGCACTCCACTCCATTCCATTCCAATCCATTCCATTCCACTCAATTCCATTCCACTCCACTCCACTCCACTCCACTGCAATCCATTCAATTCAACTCCGTTCCATTCCACTCCATTCAACACCAATCCATTCCTCTACAATCCATTGTACTCCACTCCTTTCCATTCCACTCCACTCCACTGAATTCCATTCCAATTAATTCCACTTCATTCCATTCCACCACATTCCACTCCACTCCAATCCATTCCACTCCACTCCATTCCATTCTGTCCCACTCAAGTCCACTCCAATCCACTCCTCTCCATTCCACTCCACTCCACTCCATTCCTGTCCATTCCATTCCATTTCTCTCCATTCCACTCCAATCCAATTCAATCCAGTCCACTCCACTCCATTCCACTCCACTCCACTGCACACCGCTATATTATATTCCACTCCAAGCCATTCCATTCCACTCCACTCCATTCCATTCCATTCCTCTGCACTCCACTCCATACACTCCACTACCCTCTATTCCACGTCACTCCATTCCGCTCCATTCCTTTCCACTCCCTTCCAATCCACTCCATTCCATTCCATTACACTACACTCCACTTCATTCCACTCCACTCCATTCCTGTCCACTTTAGTCGATTTTATTCCATTCCATTCCATCCCTCTTCACTCCGTTCCAATCCATGCCACTCCATTCCACTAACCTCCACTCCATTCCATTCCATTCATTTCCAATCCTTTCCACTACACTCCTCTCCATTCCACTCCATTACACTCCTTTACATTACATTCCTTTCCATTCCACTTCATTTCATTCCACTCCACTCCATTTCAGTCCACTAAATCCACTCCACTCCATTCCAGTCTGCTCCACTCAATTCGACTCCATTCCAGTCCGCTCCACTCAATTCCACTCCATTCCACTTTACTACATTCCATTCCACCCCACTCCTTTAATTCCACTGCACTCCATTCCATTCCATTCCACTTCACTCCATTCCATCCACTCCATTCCACTCCATTCCACTCCGTTCCATTCCACTCCCTTCCATTCCACTCCACTCCTCTCCATCCCATTCCATTCCATTCCACTCCACTCCACTCCACTGCATTCCACTTCACTCCATTCCACTCCACTCCAATCAATTCCATTCAGTTACATTACACTCCACTCCATTCCATTCAATTCCACTCTACTCTATTGCATTCCACTTCACTCCATTCCATTCCCTTTCATTCCTATCCACTCTGTTCCAGTCCATTCCTATCCATTCCTCTCCATTCCACTGCACTCCATCCCATTCCTTTCCATTCCATTCAAATCTACCCAATTCCAATCCATTCCTCTCCGTTCCAGTCCACTCCACCCCATTCCATTCCATTCCATTCCAATCCACTCCATTCCACTACACTCCATTCCATTCCTTTCCATTATACTCCATTCCATTCCAATGCAATCCATTCCAGTCCACTCCACTCCACTCCACTCAACTCCATTCCATTCCACACCATTCCATTCCGTTCCACTCCACTCCATTCCATTCCAATCCACTACATTCCATTCCATTAATATCCATCGCACCCCAATCCACTCTACTCCACTCCACTCCATTCCATTGCAGAACATTTGACTCCACTCCATTCCATTCCACTATATTCCGTTCCATTCCACTCCACTCCATTCCATTCCTGTCCACTCTACTGCATTCCATTCCACTCCAATCCACTCCTTTCCAGTCCACTCCACTCCACCCCATTCAATAACATTCGAGTCTACTCCATCTCATTCCATTCCATTCCACTACATTCCATTCCATTCCATTCCAGTTCGTTGCATTGCTTTAAACTCCACAACACTGCATTCCATTCCAATCCACTCCTCTCATTTCCACTTCTCTACGTTCCATTCTTCTCCACCAACTCCATTCGTTTCCACTCTACTCCGTTCCAATCCATTCCTTTCCACTCCATTCCACTTCACTGCATTCCACTCCATTCCACTCTACTTCTTTCCATTCCACTCGATTCCAATCCATTCCACTCCGCTCCGTTACATTCCACTCCACTCCTCTCCACTCGTCTCCATTCCATTTAATCCACGCTATTAAATTCCACTCCATTCCATTCCACTCCACTTCATTCTTCTCCACTCCATTCCATTCCATTCCACTCCATTCCATTCCACTCCACTCCATTCAAGTCCACTCCACTCCACTCCATTGCACTCCACTACACTCCGATACATCCCACTGTAGTCCAATCCACTCCCCTCCACTCCTTTCCATTCCACTATATTCCACGCCAATCCATTCCACACCACTCCAAGTCATTCCACTCCACTCCACTCCTTTCCATTCCATTCCACTCCACTGCACTCCACTCTACTCCATTCCATTTAACTCTACTCAATTCCTTTCCACTCAGTTCCACTCTGCTCCACTCCACTCTACTCTACTCCATTGCATTCCTTTCCTGTCCACTCCACTCCATTCCATTCCACTCCATTCCACTCCATTCCTGTCCACCCCACTCCACTCCACTCCATTCCATTCCATTGCACTGCAATCCACTCCACTCCAGTCTATTTCATTGCACTCCCTTCCACTCTACTCCATTCTATTCCATTCCACTCCACTCCAATCCATTCCATTCCTTCCTATCCATTCCACTCCTCTCTACTCCACTGCACTCAACTCCATTCCATTCCACTCCATTCCATTCCACTACACTACACTCCATTGCACTCCACTATATTCCACTCGATTCCACTCCACTCCACTCCAAACCTTTCCATTCCATTCCACTCCTTTCCAATGCACTACCCTCCATTCCACTCCCTTCCACTCCATTCCATAACATTACACTCCTCTCCTTTCCATTAGATACCATTCCTCTCCATTCCATTACACTCTATTCCAGTCCATTCCTCTCTGCTCCACTCCTTTCCAGTCCACCCTAATCCATTCCAATCCACTACTCTCCACTTCGTTGAACTCCATTCTGTTCCCTTTCATTCCACTCCACTCCCTTCCATTCCATTCCACTCCTTCTATTGCGCTCAAATCCACTCCACTCCACTGCAGTCCACTCCAATCCAATCTATTCCTTTCCACTCCATTCAACTCCACTCCATTTCACTCCGATCCAATCAATTCCTTTTTTCTCCATTCCACTCCACTCAAGTCCATTCCATTCCACTCCACTCCACTCAAGTCCATTCCAATCCTTTCCCCTCCACTCCACTCCATTCCATTCCACTCCACTCCACTCCTGTCCATTCCACTCCATTCCCCTTCACATCACTCCATCGATTCCACTCCACTTCACTCCACTCCAGTCCATTCCACTCCGTTCCACTCTACTCTACTCCTCTCCACTCCACTTCACTCCATTGAAATCCACGCCAGTCCACTCCACTCCTTTCCATTCAACTGCACTCTATTCCATTCCACTCCATTCCATTCCATTGCACTCCACTCCACTCCAATCCACTCCATTTCATTAAGCTTCCCTCCATTCTTTTCCTTTCCACTAAATTCCACACCACATCACTCCACTGCACTCCACTACATTCCTTTTTACTCCACTGCACCCCACTCCGTTCCATTCCACTCTCCTCCATCCCACTCCCTTCCAGTGCACTCCATTCCACTCCACTCCTTTCCTCTCCATCCTTTTCCATTCCATTCCTTTTCTTTACAGTCCTCTCCACTCCACTTCATTCCATTCCATTCCAGTCCCCTGCACTCCAATCCACTCCGTTCCACTCCAATCAATCCATTCCTTTCCATTCCGTTACATTCCACTGTGCTACATTCCACTCCACTCCACTCCATTCCACTTCACTCCAGTCCATTCCATTCCATTCCATTCCTTTCCATTCCATTCTTTTCCTCACCACTCCGTTCCTGTCCACTCCATTCCAGTCTTCTCCATTCCATTCCATTACATTCAACTCTTTTCCACTCCACTCCACTCCGTTCCACTCCACTCCACTCCACTCGATTCCATTGCACTCCATTCCATTCCACAACACTCCATTACATTCCTTTCCACTACATCCCATTCAATTCCAATCCACTCCATTCCATTCCATTCCCCTCCATTCCACTCCATTCTATTCCACTCCATGCCACTCTATTCCATTCCAGTCCAATCCAATCCACTCCATTCTACTACATTCCAATCCTCTCCATTCCATTCCACTCCACTCCATTCCAGTCCAATCCAATCCACTCCATTCTACTAAATTCCAATCCTCTCCATTCCACTCTGCTCCACTCCATTCCACTCCACTCCACTCCATTCCATTCAATTTCATTCCACTCCACTCGACTCCATTCCATTAATCTCCACTGAACTCCACTCCACTCCGTGCTACTCTACTCCATTCCAATCCACTCCATTTCATTCTACTACACTACACTCAAATCCATTCCACTTGCCTGCAATCCGTTCCACTGCACTCCAATCCATTCTTTTCCATTCCATTCCATTCCAGTCCACTCCATTCCATTAAAATCCACGCTAATCCATTCTACTCCAATCCATTACCTCCAATGACCTACACTACACTCCGTTCCACTCTAATCTATTACAATCAACTCCAATCCATTCCACTCCACTCCACACCATTTCTCTCCACTCGAATCCATTCCATTCCATTTCACTCCATTCCATTTCATTTCACACCACTCCATTTCATACCACACCATTCCATTCCTTTCCATTCCAGTCCATTCCATTCCACTCCACCCCATTCCTGTCCACTCCACTCCATTCCACTTCACTCCACTCCACTCAATTCCATTGCACTCCATTCCACTCTACTCCATTCCATTCCACTCCATTCCATTCCATTCCACTGCACTCCATGCCATTTCACTCCACTTCATTCCATTCCACTCCACTTTACTCCACTCCAATCCACTCCACGCCATTCCAGTCCACACTAATCCAGTCAATTGCACTCCACTCCATTCCACTCCACTCCATTTCTTTCCATTCCACTCCACCCCATTCCACTCCACTCCATTCCACTCTTTTCCATTCCACTGCACTCCCTTCCACTCCTCTCCATTCGACTCCAATCTGCTCCATTCCATTCCATTGCATTCCAGTGCACTCCACTTCATTCCAATCCATTCCTCTCAATTTCACTCCACTCCACTCTATTCCATTTCATTCCACTCTTCTTTTCCACTCCAGTCAACTCCATTCCACTCTACTCCACTCCATTCCATGCCATTCCATTCCATTCCACTCCATTCTATTGAATTCCATTCTATTCCATTCCATTCCGTTGAATTCCAGTTCTTTCCACTCCACTCCACTCCACTCCATTCAATTCCATTCCACTCCATTCCAGTACATTCCAATCTATTCCACTCCACTCCACTCCATTCCACATCATTCCCCTCCATTCCACTCCATTCCATTCCTCTCCATTCCACTCCACTCCATTCCATTCCACTGCACTGCATTCCATTCCATTCTTCACCATTCTACTTCATTCCTTTCCATTACATTGCACTCCATTCCTCTCCATTCCAATCCATTTCACTCCGTTCCACCATACTCCAGTCCAATCCATACCATTCCATTCCATTCCACTCTTTTCCGCTCCAATCCACTCTATTCCACTCCACTCTCCTCCATTCTGTACCATTCCATTCCATTCCACTCTATTCTATTCCACTCCCTTCCATTCCATTCCACTCTATTCTATTCCACTCCCTTCCATTCCATTCCTCTCCTATACATTCCATTCCAGTTCTTTCCACTCCACGCCATTTCATTCGATTCCATTATATTCCATTCCATTCCTCTCCTAATCATTCCATTCCAGTTCATTCCACTCCACTCCACTTCATTCCATTCCATTCCATTACATTACATTCCTCTCCATTCCAATCCATTCCACTCCATTCTGACCCACTCTACTCTTCCACTCCAATACCCTCCATTCCTCTCCATTCACTTCCACTCCATTTCATTCCATTCCACTCTACTCCATTCCACTGAATTCCATTTCATTCCACTCCATTCCACTCCACTCCACTGCAATCCACTGTACTCCTCTCCACTCCAATCCATTCCATACCATTCAATTCCTTTCAACTCCATTTCATTCCATTCCACGCCACTATATTCCAAACCACTCCACTCCACTCCACTCCGTTCCATTCTATTCCACTCCATTCCATTCCATTCCTTTATTTCCACAGGATCTCAATCTGTAACAAAGCTGGATTGCAGTGGCACAATCTCATCTCACATTTCTTTTCACCTCCCCATTGCATTCCATTCCATCCCTTTCCATTCAATACTATTTCACTCCACTGCACTCCACTCCACTCCATTCCATTCCTCTCTATCCCATCCATTCGACTCTATTCCCATCCACTCCACTGCACTCCACTCCACTCCATTCCGTTCCATTCCATTTTATTTCACTCCATTGCATCCCACTCCTTTCCTTCAACAGGATATCACTGTGTCACTGAGGCTGGAGTGCAGTGGCAAAATCTCAGCTCACGTTACATGTCACTTTCCATTGCATTGAATTCAATTCCATTGCATTCCTTTGCATTCCATTCCATTCCATTTCATTCATTTGCATTCAACTGCAGTCCGCTCTTTTACACTCCACTCTACTCCACTACATTCCATTATATCCAATTCCATTCCACTCCATTACACTCTTCTCTACTCCATTGCACTCCACTCCATTCCACTTCATTCCTTTCCATTCCCCTCCATTCCATTGCAGTTCAATCCACTCCTCTCCACTCCACTTCATTTCATTCCATTCCATCTGATTCCATTCCTCTTCATTCCACACCACTCCATTTGACTCCACTCCACTATAGTCCACTCCAATCCATTCCACTCCAATACGTTGCCTTCCATTCGTTTCTTTCGACATTATCTCACTCTGTCACTCAGCCTGGAGTGCATTGGCACAATCTCAGCTTCCACTCCATTCCATTCGAACCCACTGCACTCCACTCCACTGCACTCAACGCCACTCCACTCCACTCCAATCCATTCCAATCCAATTCACTCCACTCCATTCCACTTCACTGACTCCACTCCTCTCCACATCAATCCAATAAACTTCACTCTACATCATTGGAATGAAGTGGAGGGGAATAGAATGTAGTGGATTGGATTGGGATGGAGTGTAGTAGAGTGGAATGGAAAGGAATGGAGTGGAATGGAGTGGAATGGCGAGGAATGGAATGGAGTGGAGTGGAGTGGAATGGAGTGGAATGGAGTGGAGTGGAGTGGAGTGGAATAGAATACAGTGGAGTGGAATGGATTCTAATTGAAAGGAGTGGAGTGCAGTGGAAGGGAATGGAATGGAGTGGAATGGAGTGGAGTGGACTGAAATACAGTGGAATGGACTGGAATGGGGTTGAAGGGATTGCAGTGGAATGGAGTGGAATGGATTGAATTGGTGTGGAATGGAGTGGAATGGAATGAAATGGAATGGAGTGCAGTGGACTGGAATGGATTAGAGTGGAATGAAATGGAGTGGAGTGGAATGAAGGGGAGTGGAATGGAGTGGAATGGAGTGCAGTGGAGTGGAATGGAGTGGAGTGGAATGCAGTGCAGTGAGATGTAATCGAATGGAATGGGATGGAGTGGAATGGAATGGAGTGGAGTGGAGTGGAATTCAGTGGAGAGGAATGGAATGGAATGAAATGGAGTGGAATAGAGTGGACTTGACTGGAGTGGAATGGATTCGAATGAATTCAGATGGAGTGGAATGGAATGGAATGGAGTGGAGTGGAGTGAAATAGTATGGCATGGAAATTGATGGAATGGAATGCAATGGAAAGGTGAAAAGAAATGTAAGCTGACATTGTGCCACTGCACTCCAGCCTTTGTGACAGAGTGAGACACTATGGAAAGAAAGGAATTGAATGGAATGGAATAGAGTGGAACGGAATGGTGTGTAGTGGAGTGGATTCAAGTAGACTGGAGTAGAATGGAGTGGATTTGAATGGAATGGAATGGAATGGAGTGGATTGGAGTGAAGTGGAGTGGAATAGATTGGAATGGAATGGAGTAGAATCTAACGGAATGGAATGGAGTGGAGTGGAGTGGAATAGAGTGGAATGTAATGGATTGGAGTGGACTGGAGTTGAATGGAGTGGAGTAGAGGGGAATGTAATGGAATTGAATCGAATGGAGTAGCGTGGAATGGAGTGGAGTAGAGTAGGGAGGAGTAGAGAGGAATGATATGGAATGGAATGGATTGCAGTGGAGTAGAATGGAGTGGAGTGGAGTGGAATGGAGAGGAGTGGAATGGAGAGGAGTGGAGTGGAATTCAGTGGAGTGGAGTGGACAGGAATGGATTGGAATGGAATGAAATGGAGTTAAATGGAATGGAATGGACTGGAGTGGATTGGGGTGGAATGGAGTGGAGTGGAGTGAAATGCAGTGGAGTAGAATGGAATGCAATGAAATGTTATGGAGTGCAGTGGAATGGAGTGGAGTGGAATGGAATGGAATGGAATGGAATGGGATGGAGTGGAGTGGAGTGGAGTGGAGTGGAGTGGAGTGGAATGGATAGGAATGAATGGAGAGGAGTGGAGTGGAATGGAATGCAGTGGAGTAGAGTGGAGTGGGGTGGAATGCAATGGAATGGAATGGAATGAGGTGGAATGGAATGGAGTGGAATGGAATGAAATGGTATGGAAAGAAGTGGAGTAGAATGGAGTGGATTGGAGTGGAATGGAATGGAGTGGAATGGAGTGGCAGATAATGTAGTGGAATTTAATGGAATGGAGTGGAGTGGAATGGAATAGACTGAATTGGAGTGGAGGGTTGTTGTGTGGAGAGGAATGGAATGGAATGGAATGTAGTGGAGTGGAGTGGAGTGGAATGGAGTGGATTGAACTAGAATGGAGTTGAATGGAATGGAATAGGGTGGAATGGATTGGAATGGAGTGGAGTGGAGTGGAATGGAGGGGAGTGGAGGGGAGTGGAGTGGAATGGAGAGGAGTGGAGTGGAATAGAATGGAATGGAATGGAGTTGAGAGGAATAGAGTGGAGTGGAGTGGAGTAGACAGTAATGGAGTGGAGTGGATTGGAGTCGATTGGAGTGGAGTGGAATGGAATGGAATGGAATGGAACACAATGGAGTGCAATGGATTGGAGTGGACTGGGATAGAATGGAGTGGAATGGAATGGAGCATAATGTACTGGAGTGGAGTACAGTGGAAAGAAGTTTAGTTGAGTGGCATGGCATGGAATTATATGGAACAGCGTGGAGTGGAAGTAGTGGAGTGGAATTGGCTGGAGTTTGATGGAGTGTAGGGCAGTGAAATGGGGTTGAGGGGAGTGGAATGGAATGGAATGGAGTGCAGTGGTATGGGATGGAGTGGATTGGGGTGGAGTGGAGTGGAATGGAATGAAGTGGAGTGGATTGGAGTGGAGTGCAATGGAGTGGAATGGAATGGAAAGGAATGGAATGGAGTGGAATGGAGTGGAATGGATTTTACTGGAGTGGAGTGGGGTAGAGTGCAGTGGAATGGAATGGAATTGAATGGAATGGAATGAATTAGAATATTGAGGAGTGGAGTGGAGTGGAGTGTAGCGGAGTGGAGTTGAATGAAGTTGACTGGAGAGGAATGGAGCGGAGTGGAGAGGAATGGAATGCAGTGAAATATAATGGAAACGTATGGACAGAATGGAGTAGAATTCAGTGGAGTGGAGTGGAATGGAGTGGAGTGGAATAGAGTGGCAAAGAATGGAGTGGAATGGATTGGAATGGAGTGGAGTGGAATGGATTGGAGTGGAGTTGAGTGGAATGAAATGAAGTGGAATGGAGTGGAAAGGAATGGAATGGAATGGAATGGAATGGAATGGAATGGAGAGGAATGGAATGGAATGGAATGGAATGGAATGGAATGGAATGGAGCGGAATAGAGTGGAGTGGAGTGGAGTGGAATGTAGTGGAATGTAATGGGGTGTAGTGGGGTGGAATAGAATGGAATGATGGAATGGAGTGGAGTGGAATGGATTGGAATGGAATGGAGTGGAGTGGAGTGGAATGGAATGGAATGGAGTTGTGTGAAATGTAGTGGAATAGAATGGGGTGGAATGGAGTGTAATGGAGTATGGTGGAGTGCAGTGGAGTGGACTGGAGTCGAATGGAACGGAATGGAATAGAACCTGAGATTGTGCCACTGCCCTCCAGGATGAATAACTGAGTGAGATACTGTCGAAAGAAAGGAATGGAATGGAATTCACTGGAATGGAATGACATGGAATGGATTGGAGTGGAATGGACTGCAGTGGAGTGCAGTGGAATGGAGAGGAATGGAAGGGGATGGAATGGAATGGAATGAAGTGGTGTGGAGTGGAGTGCAGTGGAATGGATCAGAAAGGAATGTGATGGAGTGGAGTGGAGTAGATTGGAGCGCAGTGGAGTGGAGAGGAGTGGAATTCAGTGGAATGGATTCAGATGGCATGGAATGTAGTGCACTAGAGTTACATGGAGTGGAAAGAGTGTAATGGAATTCAATGGAATGGAATGGAATGGTATTGAATGGAAAGCCATGGAATGCAGTGGAATAGATTTCAATGCAATGGAAAGTGACATGTAATGTGAGCTGAGATTGTGCCACTGCACTCCAGCCTGGATGACAGTGATAACATGTAGAAAGAAAGGAATGGAATGCAATGGAGTGAAATGGAATGGAATGGAGTGGAGTGGAGTACAGTGGAGTGGATTGGAATGGAGCCAAAAGGAATGGGATGGAGTGGAATGAATGGAGTGGAGTGCAGTGGAGGGGAGTGAAATGGCATTGAATGGAATGGGATGGAATGGAATGCAATGGAATAGTGAAAAGAAATGTGAGCTGAGATTGTGCCACTGCACTCCATCTTTTGTGACAGGGTGATATCCTGTGAAAAAAAGGAATGGAATGAAATGGAGTGGAATGGAATGGAGAGGAGTGGAGAAGAGTAGAGTGGTGTGGAATGAAGTGGTGTCGAAGGGAATGTATTGGAATTGAAACGAATGGAGTGGAATGGATTGTAGAGGAGTGAAGAGGAGGGGAGTGAAGTGGAGTGGAGTGGAATGGAATGGAATGCAGAGGAATGGAGTGGAATGCAATTGAATGGAGTGGAGTGGAGTGGAATGAAGTAGGGTGGAGTGCAATGGAGTCTAATGGAGTGGAATGTAGTGGAGTGGAGTGGAATGGAGTGGAGTGGAATGGAGTAGAGTGGAATGAAATGGAATGGGGTGGAATGGAACGGAATGAAGTGGAGAGGAGACAAGTGCAATGGAGTGGGGTGGAGTGTAATGGAGTGCAGTCGAGTGGAATGGAATGGAATGGAATGGAGCGGAATGGAGTCCAGTGCAATGCAGTGGAGTGGAGTGGAATGGAATGGAGTAGAATGGAGTGGAGTGGAAAGGAAAGGAATGGAATGAAGTGGATTGGAGAGGATTGTGGTGGTGTAGAGTGGAATGGAATGGATTAGAGTGGCATGGAATGGAATGGAATGAAGTGAAATGGAGTGGGGTGGAGTGGATTGCTGTGGAATTGATTGGAATGGAATGGGATGGAGTGGAATGGAGTGGATTGGTGTGCAGTGGAGTGGAGAGGAGTGAAATTCAGTGGAATGGAACAGGATGGCATGGAATGTAGTGGACTGGAGTTACGTGGAGTGGAAAGGAGTGTTTTGGAAATGAAAGGAATTCAGTGGAATGGAATGGATTGGAATGGAAAGCAATGGAATGCAATGGAATGGAATTCAATGCATTGGAAAGTGACAAGTAATGTGAGCTGTGATTGTGCCACTGCACTCCAGCCTGGATGACACAGTGATATCCTGTAGAAAGAAAGGAATGGAATGCAAGAGAGTGAAATGGAATGGAATGGAATACAGTGCAGTGGAGTGGAGTGGATTGGAATGGAGCCGAATGGAAGGGGATGGAGTGGAATAGAATGGGGTGGAGTGTAGTCGACAAGAGTGAAATAGTATTGAATGGAACGGGATGGAATGGAATGAAATGCAACGGTGAAAAGAAATGTGAGCTGAGATGGTGCCACTGCACTCCATCTTTTGTGATAGAGTGAGATCCTCTCGAAAAAAAAAGAATGGAAAGGAATGGAGTGGAATTCAAAGGAGAGGAGTGGAGTGGAGTGGAGTGCAGTGGTATGGAATGGAGTGGTGTGTAAGGGCATGTATTGGAGTTGAAACGAATGGAATGGAATGAATTGGTGAGGAGTGAAGTGGAGAGGAGTGAAGTGGAGTGTAATGGAGTGGAGTGGAGTGGAATGGAATGGAATGGAGAGGAATGGAGTGGAATGCAATTGAATTGAGTGGAGTGGAGTGGAATGGAGTAGGGCGGAGTGGAATGGAGTCGAATGGAGTGGAAGGGAATGGAGTTGACTGGAATGGATTGGAGATGAATGGAGTAGAGTGGAACAGAATGGAATGAAGTGGAATGGAATGGAATAGAGTGGAGAGAAGAGCAGTGCAATGGAGTGGAGTCGAGTGGAATGGAATGGAACGGAATGAAATGGAGTGGAGTGGAATGGAGTGGATTGGAGTGGAGTGAAGTGGAATGGAAAGGAGTGGAGTGGAGTGGAATATAGTGGAATGGAATGAAGAGGACTGGATAGGATAGGGGTAGAGTGGAGTGGAATGGAATGGATTAGAGTGGCAAGTAGTGGAGTGGAAAGGAATGGAGTGGAATGGATTGGAATGGAATGGAGTAGTATGGAGGGGAATGGAGTTGAATAGAGAGGAGTGGAGTGGAATGCAGTGGCATAGACTGGAATGGAGTGGAATGGAATGCAGTATAATGGAACGGTATGCAATGGAATGGAATGGAATGGAACGGAATGGAATGGAGTGCAGTGGAGAGGAGTGGAGTGGAATTGACTGGAATGGAGAAGAACGGAATGGAATTGAGTGGAATGGAATGGAATGGCATGGAATGGAGTGGAGTGGAATGGAATGGAGTGGAGTGGTGTGGAAGAGAGTGGAATGGAATGGATTGGAGTGGATTGGAGAGGAATGGAGTGGAAAGAATTAGAATGGAGTGGAGTGGAGTGGAATGGAATGGAATGGAGTTGAGTGGACTGGAATGGAGTGGAGTGGAATGGAGTCAAGTGGAGTGGAATGCAATGGAATGGAGTGGAATGGAGTCAGTGGAAGGGAGTGAACTGTAGAGGAATGGAGTGGAATAGAATGGATAGGAATGGAATGGAGTGGAATAGAATGAACAGGAATGGAATGGAGTGGAGTAGAGTGGAGTGGAATGGAAGGGAATAGAGTGGAATGGAGTGGAATGGAATGGAGTGTAGTGGAATTGAGGGGAATGCAATGCAGTGTAATGGAAGGCAATTGAGTGGAATGGAGTGGAGTGGAGTGCAATAGTGTGTAATGGACGGGAATAGAGTGGAGTGGAATGGAATGAATGGAATGGAATGGAATAGAATGGAGTGAAGTGATATGGACTGGAAAGGAGAGAATTGAATGGAATGGAGTGGAACGGATTGGAATGGAATGGAATTGAATGGAATGGAATGCCATTGAATGGAGTTGAGTGGAGTGGAAAGGAGTGGAGTGGAGTGGAAAGAAGTGGAATGGAATGGAATGGAATGGAATGAAATGCAACGGAATGGAGAGGTGTGGAGAGGAATGGAGTGGAATGCATTGGAATGGAGTGGAGTGCAGTGGAATGGAAAGGAATCGAATGGAGTGGAGTGGAGGGGAGTGGAGTGGAGTGAAGGGGAATGGAATGGAGTGGAATGGAGTGGAGAGGAATAGAGTGGAGTGGAAAGGAATGGAGTGGAATTGAGTGGATATGGAGTGGAGTGGGGAGGAATGGAGTGTATTGGACAGGAAGGTAGTGGAATGGAAAGGAATGGAGTGGAATCAAATGAAATGGAGTGGAATGCAATTGAGTGGAATGGAGTGGAGTGGAATGGAGTGGAATGTACTGGAGTGGAGTGAAGTGGGGTGGAATGGAATGGAATGAATGGAACGGAATGGAATGGAAGGGAGGCAAAAGGAGTGGAGTAGAATTGACTGGAATGGAGTGGTGCAAAATGGAATGGAGTGGAGTGGAGTTGATTGGAATGGAATGGAAATGAGTGTAGTGGAATTGAGTCCAATGGAATGGAGTAGGATGGAGTGACGTGGAGTGGAATACAGTGGAATGGACTGGAATGGAGTGGAATGGAATGGAAAGGAGTGGAGTGGAATGGAATGGAATGGAGGGGAATGGAATGGAATTGACTGGAGTGGAGTGGAATGGCATGGAGTGGAGTGGAATGGAGTGGAATGGAGCGAAGTAGAATGAAATGGAGTGGAGTGCGGTGGAGTTTCATGGAGTGGCATGGAGTGGTTTGGAATAAAATAGATTGGAGTGGAATGCGGTGGAGTGGAATGTAGTGGAATGGAATGACATGGAATGGAGTGGAATGCAATGGTATGGACTGGAGATGTATGGAGTGGAATGGTGTGTAGTGGAAAAGAAAGGAAGGGAATGGAATGGAGTAGAGTGGAATTGAGGGAAGTGGAGACGAGTGGATAGGAATGCAAAGGAATGGAGTGGAGTAGAGTGGAATGGAGTGGATTCGAGTGGAGTGGAGGGGAATGGAATGGAATGGAATGGAATGGAATGGAATGGAATGGAGTGGAGTGGAGTGGAGATGAATGGAATGGGGTGGAGTGGAATGGAAAGGAGTGGGGTGGAGTGGAGTAACGTGGATCTGAATGGAGTGGAATGGAATAGGATGGAATGGAGTGGAGTGGAGTGGAGTGGAGGGGAGTGGAATGGAATGGAATGGAGTGGAATGGAATGGAATGGAATGGAGTGGAATGGAATGGAATGGAATGGAATGGAAAGGAATGAACTGGAGTGGAGTGCAGTGGAGTGGAGTGGGGTGGAGTGGTGTAGAGTGGAGTGAAGTGGATTGGAATGCAATTGGAATGAATGCAATGAAGTGGACTGGAGTACAGTGGAGTGGAAAGGTGTGGAGTGGAGTGGAGTGGACTGGAATTGGAATGAATGGAATGGAGTGGACTGGAGTGCAGTGTAGTGGAATGGAGTGGAGTGGAGTTGAATGGAGTGGAATGGAATGGAATGGAATTCAATAGAATGGAAAGGAAAGGAACGGAATGCAATGTAATGGAATGGTGAAATGAAATGTGAGCTGAGATTCTGCCTCTGTATTCAATTTTGGGTGACATCGTGAGATCCTCTCGAAAGAAAGGAATGGAATTGTATCGTATGGAATAGAGTGGAGTGGAGTGGAGTGGAGTGGAGTGGAATGGAATTTAAAGGAATCTGATGCAATGGAATGGAATGGAGTGGAGTGGAATGGAGTGGAATGGAATGCGATGGAATGTGATCGAGTGCAATGGAATGAAGTGGAGTGGAATGTAGTGGAACGGAATGGAATGGAATGGAGGGGAGCAGAGTGGAATGGAGTGGATTCGAGTGGTGTGGAGTGTAGTGGAATAGATTGCAATATAATCGGATGGAATGGAATTGATTAGAGTAGAGTGGAGTAGAGTGGAGTGGAATGGAATGGAGTGGAATGGAGTTGAGTGGAGAGGAATGCAATGGAATGGGATGGAAAGGAATGGAAAGAAACGGAATGGAACGGTGTAATGAAGTGTGAGTTGAGATTGTGTCACTGCAATCCAGCCTGCGTGACAGCGTGAGATCCTGTGGAAAGAAAGGAATGGAATGGTGTGGTGTACAATTTAATGGAATGGAATGGAATGGAGTGGAGTGGAGTGGAGTGGAGTGGAGTGGAGGTGAAAAGAATAGTGTGGAATGGGATGGGGTGGAGTAGAATGCAGTAGAATGAAGTGGATTGGAGTAGAATGGAATGAAATAGAATGGAATGGAGTTGAATGAATTGGATTGGAGTGGAGTGGAGTGGTGTGGATTAGAGTGGAGTGTAATGGAGTGTAATGGAGTGGAATGGAGTGGAAAGTAGTGGAATGCAATGAAATGGAATGGAATGCAATGGAATGGAGTGGAATGGAATGGAATGGAATGGAACGGAATGGAATGGTGAAATGAAATATCAGCTCAGATTGTGCAACTGCACTCCAGCCTGGGTGACCGATGGAGATCCTGTTGAAAGAAAGGAATGGAATGAAATGCAATAGAATGAAATGAAATGGATTGGAATGGAATGGATTGGAGTAGACGGTATTGGAGTTGAGTGTACTAGAATGGATTGGAATGGAAGGGAATGGAATGCAATGGAAAGGAGTGCAGTGGAGTGGATTAGAGTGGAATAGATTCGAGTGGAAAGGAATGGCATGGAATCGGATGGAATGGAGTGTAGTGAAGTGGAGTGCAGTTGATTGAAGTGGATTGGTGTGTAATGGGGTGTAGCGTAATGGAGTTCACTGAAGTGGAGTGGAGTGGAGTGGCTTGGAGCGGACTGGACTGGAATGGAATGGAATGGAAGTGAAAGGAACAGTATGGAACAGAATGGAATGGAATGGAATGGAATGGAATAGTGAAATGAAAAGTTAGCTGACATAGTGCCACTGAACTGCAGAATGGGTGACAAAGTGAAATCCTGTCGAAAAAAAGGAGTGGAATGGAATGGAGTGGAATGGAATGGAACGGAGTGCAGTGGTGTGGAGTAGAATGGAATGGAGTGGAATGGAGTGGAATGGAATTGGAAGGAATGGCATGGAGTGGAGAGGAGTGGATTGGAGTGGACTGGAATGGACAGCAGTGGACTGGAATGAAATGGAATGGAACTGATTGGAATGGACTGGAATGGTACGGAATGGAGTGGAGAGGAGTAGAATGGAATGCAATAGAATGGAATCGAATGGAATGCAATGCAATGGAATGCAACGCAATGGAATGGAATGGAATGCAATGTAATGGAATGCAATGCAATGGAAGGGAATGGAATGGATTGCCATGGATGGAATTGTGAAATATAATGAGAGCTGAGATTCTGCCACCGCTTTCCAGCCCGGGTGACACAGTGAGATCCTGCTGAAGGAAAGGAATGGAATGGAATGGAGTGGAATTGAAAGGAAAGGAATGGAATGGAGTGGATTGGAGTGGAGTGGTTTCGAATGGAGAGGAATGGAACGGGATAGAATGGAATGGAGTGAGTGTTGTGGAGTAGAGTGGAGTGAAGTGTAATGGAGTGGAATGGAATGGGATGGAATACCATGGAGTGGAGTGGCGTAGACTGGAGTGAAGTGTAATGGAGTGGAATGGAATGGGATGGAATGCCATGGAGTGGAGTGGAGTAGAGTGGACTGGAATGGACAGCAGTGGAATGGAATGAAATGGAATGGAATTGATTGGAATGGACTGGAATGGTATGCAGTGGAGGGGAGTGGAGTGGAATGGAATGCAAAGGAATGGAATGGAATGGAATGCACTGGAATGGAATTCAATGGAATGGAATGGAATGGAATGCATTGGAATGGAATGCAATGCAATGGAATCGAATGGAATGGATTGCCAGGGAATGGAATGGTGAAATAAAAATGAGAGCTGAGATTCTGCCACTGCATTCCAGCCTGGATGACAGAGTGAGATCCTGTGGAAAGAAAGGAATGGAATGGAATGGGGTGGAATTGAAAGGAATGGAATGGAATGGAGTGGCTTGGAGTGGAGTGCAGTGGAATGGAGTTGAATGAAATGGGATAGAATGGGATTGAGTGGAGTGGAGTGGAGTGGATATGTGTGTAGTGGAATGGGATTGAATGGAACGCAACGAGTGGAGTGGATTAGATTGGATTAGAGTGGAATGGAGTGGAGTGGAGTGGAATGGAATGGAATGGAAAAACTGCAATGAAATGCAATGGAATGGCGAAATGAAATGTGAGTTGAGATTGTGCCACTGCACTCCAGCCTCGGTGACAGAATGAGATGCTGTCGAAAGAAAGGAATGGAATGAAATGCAGTGGAATGGAATGGGATGGAATGGACTGGAATGGAAGGGATTGGAGTGGAGTGGAGTGGAGGGGAGTGGAGTGGAGTGGAGTGGAATGGAATAGAATTAAATGGAATTTAATGGGGTGGAGTTGAGTGGAAGGGAATGGTGTGGAATGGAATGGAATGGATAGGAGTGGGGTGGAATGGAATGGAAAGGATTGTTGAAATGAAATGAGAGCTGAGATTGTGCCACTGTACTCCAGCCTGCGTGACATTGTGAGATCCTCTCCAAAGAAATGAATAGAATAGAATGGAGTGGAGTGGAGTCCCATGGAGTGGATTGGAATAGAGTGGAATGGAGTGGAATGGAATCGGATGGAAAGGACTGAAGTGGAGCCAAGCGGAGTGAAGTGGAGTTGAGCGGAATGGAATGGGATGGAATGGAGTGTAGTGGAATGGAGTGGAGTGGAGTGGAATGGAATGGAATGGAGTGGAATGCAAGGGAATGGAGTGGAGTATAGTGGAGTGGAATGGACAAGATTGGAGTGGATTGTAGTGGAATGTATTGGAATGTGATAAGACTTAATGGAATGGAGTGGAGTAGAGTGGACTGCAGTGGAATTTCGTGGAGTAGACTGGAGTGGAATGCAGTGGAATGGAATGGGATGGAATGTAATGGAATGTAATGTAATGGAATGCAATGAAATGAAATGGTGAAATGAAATATGAGCTGAGATTGTGCCACTACACTCCAGCCAGGGTGACAGAGTGAGATCCTGTCGAAAGAAAGGAGTGGGATGGAATGGAGTGGAATGAAATGGAACGGCATTGAATGGAGTGGATTAGAGTGTAGTGGAGTGGAGTCGAGTGGTGTGGAGTGGAGTCGAGTGGTGTGGAGTGGAGTGGAGAAAAATGGAGTGGAATGGAGTGGAATGGAATGGGATGGAATGGAATGGAATGTAGTGAAGTGGAGTGGAATGGAATGAGATGGAAAGGAATGGAAGAGACAGGAGTAGAGTGGAGAGGAATGGAATGGAATGGAGTGGAGTGGACTGGATTTGAGTCAAGTGGGGTGGACTGGAGTGCAGTGCAATGGAGAGGAATGGAATGGGATGGAATGGAATGGAGTGGTCTGGAGTGGAGTGGAGTGGAATGAAGTGGAATGTGAAGGAATCGAATGCAATGCAATGGATTGGAGAACAGTTGAACAGAGAGGAATGGAATGTGGTGTAGTGGAGTGCAATGTAGTGGAGTGGAGTGGTGTAGAGAGGAGTGGAGTGGTGTAGAGAGGAGTGGAGTGGAATGGAATGTAGTGGAATGAAATGCGATGGAGTGGAGTGGAGAGGTGTGGAGTGGAATGGAATGGAATGGAGAGGAGGGGAGTGGCATGGAGTGGAAGGGAGTGGAATGGAATGGGATGGAGGGAAGTGGAGTAAGCTGGACTGGAGTGGAGTGAAATGGAATGTAAAGGATTGGAGTGGAATGGAATGGACTGGAATGAAGTGGAATGGCATGGAATGCAATGGACTGGAATGGAATAGAAAGTGATGGAATGCAATGCTGAAATGAAAAGTCAGTTGAGAGTGTGTCACTGCACTGCAACCTGGGTGACAGAGTGGGATCCTGTCAAAAGAAAGGAATGGAAGTGAATGGAGTGGAATGGAAATGAATGGAATGAAATGGAGTGGAGTGAAGTGGAGGGAAGTGGAGTTGAATGGAGTGGAATGGAATAGAAATTAATGGAATGGAGTGGTATGGAATGGAATATAATAAAATGGTGAAATGAAATGTTAGCTGAGGTTGTGCCACGGCACTCCAGTCTGGGTGACAAATTGAGATCCTGTTGAAAGAAATGAATGGAATAGAATTGAGCGGAAAGGAATGGAAGGGAATGGAGTGGAATGGATTGGAGAGGATTGAAGAGGTGTATATTTGATTGGAGTCGAGTGGAGTGGTGTGGAGTGGAATAGAGTGGAATGGATTAGAATGGAGTGGAGTGGATTGGAGGGGAGTGAAGGGGAGTGAAGGGGAGTGGAATGGAGTGGAGTGAAGTGGAACGGACTGTAATGGAATGTAGTGGTGAAATGAAATGTGAGCTTAGATTTTGCCACTGTACTATAGCCTGGGAGACAGAGTGAAATCCTGTCGAAATAAAAGAATGGAATATAATGGAATGGAATAGAATGGAATGGAATGGAATGGAATAGAATGGAATGGAATGGAATGGAATGAAATGGCATGGGGAGGAGTGGATTGGAGTGAAATGGAGTGGAATGGAATGGGATGGAATGGAACGGAGTGGAGTGGAGTGGAGTAGAGTGTAAAGTAATGGAATGGAATGGAATGGAATGGAATGGAATGGAAAGGAATGAAATCGAATGGAGTGGAATGGAAAGGAATGGAATGGAATGGAATGGAATTGAATGGAATGGAATGGAATGGAGTGGAATGGAATGGTGAAATCAAAAGTGAACTTGGATGGTGCCACTGTTCTCCAGCCTAGGTGACAGAGTGAGATCCTTTTGAAAGAAAGGAACGGAATGGAATTAAGTGGAATGGAATGGAAGGCAATGGAGTGGAGGGGAGTGGAGTAGAGTGGAGTGGAGTGGAACGAAAGGGGATGGGAAGGAAAGGAGTGGAGTTGAGTGGAGTGGACTGCAATGGAATAGAATCAAGAGGAGAGGAGTGGAATGGAATGGAATGGAATGGAGTGGAATGGAGTGGAATGCAGTGAAATGGAGTGGAGGGGAGTGGAGTGGAGTCGAATGGAGTGGAGTGGAATGGAATGGAATGGAATGGAATGGAGTGGAGTGGAATGGAATGGAATGGAATGGAGTGGAGTGGAATGGAATGGAATGGAATGGAGTGGAGTGGAACGGAATGGAATGGAATGGAATGGAGTGGAATGGAATGGAATGGAATGGAAAGGTGAAATAAAATGTGACCCGAGATGGTATCAATCCCCTTCAGCATGGGTGACCAAGAGATATCCCATCGAAAGAAAGGAATGGAATGGAATGGAATGGAATGGAATGGAATGGAATGGAATGGAATGGAATGGAGTGGAATGGAATGGAATGGAGTGGAAAGTAATGGAATGGAATGTAGTGGAAAGTAAAGGAATGGAATAGAATAGAGTGTAGTGGAGTGGTGTGGAGTGCAATGGAATGGAAAGGAATTGGATGGAGTGGAATGGAATGGAGTGGAGTGGGGTGGAGTTAAAGGAGTGGAATGGAACAGGATGGAATGGAATGGGGTGGAGTCTAATTGGATGGAGTGGAATGGAATGGAGTGTAGTGGAGTGGGGTGCAGTGGAATGGTATGGAATGGAGTGGACTGGAGTAAAGTTGAGAGGATTGAAGGGGAATCGAATGGAATGGAATGGAGAGGAATGCAATGGAGCACAATGAAAATGAATAGAATGGAAATGAATGGAATGGTGAAATAAAATGCGAGCTGAGATTGTGCCACTACACTCCAGTCTGAGTGACACAGTGAGATCCTGTCGAAAGAAAGGAATGGAATGTTGTGAACTGGAATGGAATGGAACGCAATAGATGGATTGGAGTAGAGTGGAGGGGACTGGAATGCAGAGGAGTGGAGTGGAAAGGAGTGGAATGGAATGTGTTGGAATGTGATGTAATGCAGTGCAGTGGAATGGAGTATGGTGAAGAGTGGAGTGAAGTGGAGTGGACAGAAGTTCAGTGGACAGGAATGAAGTTGAATGGAATGGGATACAATGGATTGTAAAGGAGTTGAGTGGAGTGGAGTGAAGTGGAGTGGAGTGTAAAGGAGTTGGAAGGAATGGGATAGAGTGGAGTGGAGGGGACTGTCATGAAGTGGAACGGAGTGGAATTGAATGAAATATAATGGAATGCGTTGGAGGGGAGTGCTGTGGACTTGAGTAGATTGGAGTGGAATGAACAGTAATGGAGCGGAATTGAATGAAATGGAAGGTAATGGAATGTTGAAATGCAGTGTCAACTGAGATTGTGCCACTGCACTCCAGCCTGTGTGACAGAGTGAGATCCTGTTGAAAGAAAGGAATGGAATGGAATAGAGTGCACTGGAATGGAATGAAATGGAATGGAATGGAATGGAATGAAATGGAATGGAATGGAATGGAATGGAATGAAATGGAATGGAATGGAACGGAATGGAATGAAATGGAGTGGAGTAGAGTACAGTGGAGTGAACTGCAGTGGAGTGGAGTGGAGTGGAATGGAATGGAAAGGAATGGGATGGAGTGGAATGAAATGGAGTGGAGTGGAGTGGAATGGAGTGGAATGGAGTGGACTGTAGTGGAGGGGAGTGGAGTAGAGTGGAGTGGCGTGGATTGTAATATAATGTAATGGATTGGAATGGAATGCTGAAGTGAAATGTGAGCTTAGATTGTGCAACTGCACTGCAGCCTGGGTGACAAAGAGAGATCCTGTCGAAAGGAAGGAACGGAATGGAATGGAGAGGAATGGAATGGAAGACAGTAGAGTGGAGTGGAGTGGGGTCTAGTGGTGTGGAGTACAGTGGAGTGAAATGGAATGTAATGGAACGGAATGGAGTGGAGTGGAATGATGTGGAATGGAATGGAATGGACTGTAATGGTATGGAATGCAATACAAAGGAATGGTATGAAATGGAATGGAATGTTGCAATGAAATGTCTGCTGAGATTGTGCCACTACACTCCAGCCGGCGTGACAGAGTGAGATACTGTTTAAAGAAAAGAATGGAATCCAGTTGATTGGAAAGGAATGGATTGGAATGGAATGGAGTGGAGTGGAGTCGTGTGGAGTAGAATGGAGTAGTATGGAATGGAATGTTATGGAATGGAAAGGAGTGGAGTAGATTTTTGTGGAGCGGAGTCGAGTTGAGTGCAGTGGAATGGAGTGGAATGGAATGAGATGGAATCGAATGGTGAAATAAAATGTGAGCTGAGATTGTGCCAATGCAGTCCAGCAAGGGCGACAGAGATACTGTAGAAAGAAAGGAATGGAATGGATTGGAGTGGATTGGAATAGAATGGAATGGAATGGAGTGGAGTGCAGTGGAATGGAGTGGAGTGGACTGGAAAGGAGTGGAATGGATTGGAATGGAGTGGAATGAAATTAACTGAAATGGACTGGGGTGGAGTGGAGTGGACTGGAGTGGAGGGGAATAGAATGGAATGGAATGAAATGGAGTGGAGTGAAGGGGAGAGGAGTGGAATGGAGTGGAATGGAAAGGAATGGAAGGCAATGGAATGGAATTGTGAAATGAAATGTGAGCTGAGATTCTGCCACTGAACTCCAGCCTGGGAGACAGGGTGATATCCTGTTGAAAGAAAGGAATGGAATGGAATGAAGTGGAATGGAATGGAATGGAGAGGAAAGGAAATGAATGGAATCTTATGGAGTGGAGTGGAGTGGAGTTGAGTGGAATGGAGTGGAACTGAGCAGAATAGATTGGATTGGAATTGAATGGGATGGAATGGAGTGGGGTTAAGTAGAGTGGAGTGGAGTGTAATGGAGTGGAAAGGAACAGAATGGAATGGAATGGAATGGAGTGGAGTGGAGTGGAATGGAGAAGAATGGAAGGGGAAGGAATGGAATGGAGTGGAGTGGAGTGGAGTGGAATGGTTTGGAATGGAATGGAATGGAATGGAATGGAATGGTAGTATGGAATGTAATGGATTGGAATGTAGTGGAGTGGAGCGGAATGGAATGGAATTGAATGGAATGGAATGCAATGGAAAAGAATGGTATGAAATGGAAAGGAGTGGTGAAATGAAATGTCAACTTAGATTGTACCACTGCACTGCAGGCTTCGTGACAGAGTGAGATTCTGATGAAAGAAAGGAATGGAATCGAATGGATTGGAAAGCAATGGAGTGGATTGGAGTGGTGTGAAGAGGAATGGAATGGAATGGAGTGGAAAGGACCGGAGTGGAATTGAATGGGATGAAATGGAATGGAATTAAGTGGAGTGGAGTGGAGTGTAAAAGAGTGTAACGGAATCAAATAGAATTGAATGGAGTGGAGTGGAGTGGAATGGAGAAGAATGGAATGGGATGGTATGGAATGGAATGGAGTGGAGTGGAGAGGAGTGTAATAGTGTGGAATGGAATGGAATGGAATGGAATGGAATAGAATGGAATGGAATGGAATGGAATGGAATGGAATGGAATGGAGTGGAGTGGAGTGGTGTGGAGTGGAATGGAGGGGAATGAAATGGGATATTATGGAATGAAATGGGGTGGAGTAGACCTCTGTGTAGCAAAGTCAAGTGGAGTACAGTGGAATGTAGTGGAATGGAATGAGATGGAATGGAATGGTGAAATGAAATATGAGCTGAGATTGTGCCACTGCAGTCCAGCATGGTCGACAGATTGAGATATTTTCTAAAGAAAGGAATTGAAAGCAATGGAGTTGAATGAAATGGAACGGAATGTTGTGGAGTGGATTGGAGTGGACGAGAAATGAGTGGAAAGGAAAGGGATGGAGTGGAATGAAATTAACTGAAGTGGAGCGGAGGGGAGTGTAGTGGACTAGAGTGGAGTTGAATAGAATGGAATGGAATGGAATGGAGTGGAATGGAGTGGACTGGAGTGGAATGGAGTAGAATGGAATGGAATGGAGTGCAATGGAATTCACCGCAATGGAATGCCGTGGAATGCAATGGAATGGAATTGTGAATTGAAATGTGAGCTGAGATTGTCCCATTGCACCCCAGCTTGGGTGACACAGTGAGATCCCGTTGAAAGAAAGGAATGGAATGGAATGAAGTGTAATGGAATGGACTGAAGAGAAACAGAATGGAATGGAATCTTATGAAGTGGAGTGGAGTGTAATGGAGTGTAATTGAGTGGAATGGACTGGAGTGGAATGGAATGCGATGGAATGGAATGGAATTAAGTGGAGTGGAGTGGACTGTAAAGGTGTGGAAAGCAACGGAATGGAATGGAGTGGAATTTAGTGGAATGGAGAGGAATGGAATGGGATGGAATGGAATGGAGTGGAGTAGTGTGGAGTGAAGTGGAATGGAATGGGATGGAATGGAATTGACTGGAGTGGAGTGGAGTGGAAGGCAATGGAATGGAATGGAATGGAGTGGGGTGGAGTGGAGTCTAGTGGAGCTAAGTGTAGTGCAGTGGAATGGAGTGTAATGGAATAGAATGGAATGGAATGGAAATGAATGGAATGGAACTGAAATTAATGATAAAATGAAATGTTAGCTGAGATTGTGCCACTGAACTCCAGACTGGGTGTCACAGTAAGATTCTTTCAAAAGAAAGAAATTGAATGGAATGGAGTGGAATGGCATGGAATGGAATGGAATGGAGTGGAGTGGATTGGAGTGGAGTGGAGTCGAGTGGATTGGAAAGGAGTGGAATGCAATGAAATGGATTGGAATGCAGTGGAGTGGAATGGAGTGGAGACGAGTGGAGTCGAATGGAGTTGAATGGAATGGGATGGAATGGAATGGAGGGGAGTGGAGAGGAGTTGAGTGGAGTGGAATGGAATAGAATGGTGAAATGAAATGTGAGGTGAATTTGTGCCACAGCACTCCAGCCTAGGTGAGAGAGTGAGATCCTATCGAAATAAAGGAATGGAATGGAATGGAACGGAATTGAGTAGAATGGAGTGGGGTGGAGGGGAGTGGAGTGGAGTGGCATGGAATGGAATGGAATGGAATGAAATGAAATTGAATGGAGTGGAATGGAATGGAGTGGAGTGGAGTGGATTTGGATGGAGTGGAATGGAATGGAATGGAATGGAGTGGAATGGAAAGGAATGGAACAGAGTGGATTGCACAGGAGTGGAGTGGAATGGAATGCAGTGGAATGGACCGGAATGGAATGGAATGGGATGGAACGGTGAAATGAAATGTGAGCTGAAACTGTGACACTGCATTCCAGCATGGGTTATAGAGGGAGATCATGTCGAAAGAAAAAAATGCAATGCTATGGAGTGGAATAGAATGGAATTGAATGGATTGGAGTATAGTGGAGTGGAGCAGAGAGCAGTGGAATGCAGTGGAGTGGAGAGGAGTGGAGGGGAATGGAGTGGAAGGGAAAGGGACGGAATGGAATGGAATGGAATGGAATAGCGAAATAAAATGTGAGCTGAGACTGTGCCAATGCACTCTAGCCTGGTTGTCAGAGTGATATCTTCTCAATAGAAAAGAATAGGTGGAATTTAGTGGAATGGAATGGAATGGAATTCAGTGGAGTGGAGTGGAGAGGAGTGAGGTGCGGTGGAATGGAATGGAATGGAAAGGAGTGGAGTTGCGTGGAATGCAGTGGAGAGAAGTGGAATGGAGTGGAGTGGATTGAAGTGGAGTGGAGTGGAGTGGAATGGGATGGACCGGAATGGAATGAAATGGAATGGTGAGATGAAGTGTGAGCTGAGATTCTGCCACTGCACCCCGGAATGAGTGACTGATTGAGATACTGTTGAAATAAAGTAATGGAATGGAAAGAAGGGAAATTTAATAGAATAGAATGACATGGAGTTTAGTGGAGTGGAGTTGTGTGCAGTGGACTGGCGTGGAGTAGAATGGAGTTTAAGGTAATAGGATAGAATTGAATGGAATAGAGTGGAGTGGAATGGAGTGGAGTGGAGTGGAATGGATTGGAATGGAATGGCATAGAATGGGATAAAGTGGAGGGAATTGGACTGAGTTGGAATGCAGGGGAGCTGTGTGGACTAGACTTGCGTGGAGTAGAATGGAGTGGAATGGAAACGTATAGAATGGAATGGAGAGGAGTGGAGTGGACTGGAGTGGAGTGGAGTGGACTGGAGTGGAGTGGAGTGGACTGGAATGGAATGGAGTGGAGTGGAGTGGAGTGGATTGTTATGGAATTGAATGGAATGCAATGGAATGGTGAAGTGAAATGTGAGCTGATATTGTTCCACTGCCCTCTAGCCTGGGTGACAGAGTGAGATCCTGTGGAAAGAAAGTAATGGAATGGAATGGAATGGAATGGAATGGAATGGCTTGAAGTGGAATGGAGTGGAGTGCAGTGGACTGGAGTGGAGTGGAATGGGGTGGAGGGGAATGGAGTGGAGTGGAATGGGATGGAGTGGAATGTAATGGAATGGAGTGGAGTGGAGTGTAGCGGAGAGAATTGGGGTGCAGTGAAGTGAAATGTAGTAGAACGGAATGGGATGGAATGGAATGGAGTGGAGTGGGAGGAGTGGAATGGGATGAAGAGTAGTGGAATGGAATGGGATGGAATTGAATGGAGTGAAGTGGAAGGAGTGTAGTGGGGTGAAGTAGAGTGGAATGGAATGGGATGGAAATAAATAGAGTGGAGTGGAGTGGAGTGGAGTGGACAGCAGTGGCATAGAAAGGGATATAATGGATTGGAATGGAGTGGAGTTGAATGGAATGGAAAGGGACGGAATGGAATGGATTGGAGTGGAGGGGATTGGAGTGGAGTGGAATGGAGTAGAGTGGAATGGAATGGACTGGAGTGGATTGGAGTTGAGTGGAGTAGGGTGGCGTGGAATGGAATGAAATGAAATTTGATGGAATGGAATGGAGTGCAGTGGAGTAGAGGAGAGTTGAGTATAGTGGAGTGGATTCTAATGGAAAGGAATGAAATTGAATCTGGTGGAGTGGAATGGCATAGATGGAGTGGAGTCAAATGGAATGGAATGGAATGCAATGCAATGGAATGGAATGGAAAGCAATGCAATGGAAAGGAATGGTGAAACGAAATGTGAGCTGAGATTCTGCCACTGCACTCCAGCCTGGGAGACATATTGAGATACTTTTGAAAGAAAGGAATGGAATGGAGTGGAATGGAATAGAATGTAATGAAGTGGAGAGGAGTGGAGTGGAGAGGAGTGGAGTGGAGAAGACTGGAATGGAATGTTATGGAATGCAATGGAATGGAATCGAATGGAATGGAATGGAGAAATGAAAGGTGAGCTGAGATTGTGCCACTGCACTCCAGCCTGGGGGACAGAGAGAGATCCTGTCGAAAGAAAGGAATGGAATGCAATAGAGGGGAATGCAATGGAATTGAATAGAAGAGAGTGGAGTGGAGTGGAGTGCAGTGGAGCAATAGAGGGGAATGCAATGGAATTGAATAGAAGAGAGTGGAGTGGAGTGGAGTGCAGTGGAGTGGAGTTCAGTGGAATGGAAAGGAACGCTAACGGATGGTGTGTAATGGAATGGAGTGGAGTGGAGTGTGATGGAGTGGAGTGGAGTGCAATGGAATGTAAGTAATTGAATGGAATGGAGTGTAGAGGAGAGGAGTGGATTGGAGGGGAGTGTAATGGAAAGGAATGGACAGAAATGGAGTTGAGTGGAGTGGAGTTGGGTGGAATGGAATGGGATGGGATGGAATGGAATGGAGTGGAGTCTAGTGGAGTGGAGTGGAATAGAATGGAATGTAATGGGATGGGGTGAAATGGAACTGAGGGGAGTGAGAAGGAGAGGAGTGGTGTGGAGTGGAGTGGAATGGAGTGGCAAGGAATGGGATGGAATGGAATGGAGTGAAGAGTAATGGAGTGGAGTAGAGTGGAGTGGAGTTGAATGGAGTAGAATGGAATGGAATGGATTGGAATGGAATGGAAAGGAATGGCAAAATAAAATGTGAGCTGAGATTGCACCGGTGCACTCCAGCCTGGGTGACAGGCGACATATTGTAGAAAGAAAGGAATGGAATGAAATTGAGTGCAGTGGTGTGCTGTCAGTGGAATATAGTGTCGTGTTGTGCGGTGGAATGGATTTGAACGGATTGGGATGGAATGGAAAGGAGTAGAGTGGAGAGGAGTGGAGTGGAATTCAGTCGAATAGAATTGGATGGAATGGAATGGAATGGTGTGTAGTGGAGTGGAGTGGAGTGGAAAGCAATTGAATGGAATGTAATGGAATGGAATGGAATGATGAAATGAAACGTGAGATGAGATTGTGCCACTGCACTACAGCCTGCATGACGGAATGAGATCCTATTGGAAGAAAGGAATGGAATGGAATAGAGTGGAATGGAATAGAATGGAATGGAGCAGAGTGGAGTGGACTAGAGTGGAGTGGAGTGGAATGGAGTAGAATGGAATTGGATGGAATGGAATGTAGGGGAGTTGAGTGGGGTTATCTGGAGTGCAATGGAATGGGATGGAATCGAATGTAGTGGAGTGAAGTGGAATGGAGTGGAGTGGAATGGGATGGAATGGAATGGAAAGGAACGGTTAGATGAAGTGTGAGCTGAGATTGTGCCACTGCACTCCACCCTAAGTGACTGAGTGAGATCCTTTCGAAATAGAGGAATGGAATGGAAGGAAGGGGAATGGCATGGAATGGAACAGAACGGAACGGAATGGAACGGAGCAGAATGGAATGGAACGGAATGGAACGGAATGGAGTGGAGTGGAGTGGAGTGGAATGGACTGGAATGAAATGGGATGCAATGGAATGCACTTCAGTGGATTGGAGTTGTGTGGAGTGAACAGGCATGGAGTAGAATGGAGTGGAATGGAATCGGAGAGAAGGGAATGGAAAGGAGGAGAGTGGAGTGGAGTGCAGTGGAGTGGAGTGCAGTGGAGTGGAATGGAATGGGATGGAATGGGATTAAATAGAGTGAAGTGGATTGGAGAAGAGTTGTGTGGAATGGACTGCCTTGGAGTAGAATGGAGTGGAATGGAAACGTATAGAATGGAATGGAGTGGACTGGAGTGGAATGGAATGGAATGGAATGGAATGGAATGGAATGGAATGGAATGGAATGGAATGGAGTTGAGTGTAGTTTAGTGGAGTGGAGTGGATTGTTATGGAATGGAATGAAAAGCAATGGAATGGCGAATTGAAATGTGAGCTTTCATTTTTTCACTGCACTCCAACCTGGGTGTCAGAGAGAGATCCTGTCGAAAGAATGGAATGTAAGGGAATGGAGTGGAATGGAATGGAATGGAATAGAGTGGAATGGAATGGAATAGAGTGTAAAGGAGTGGAGTGGAGTAAACTGGAGTGGAGTGGATTGGAGGGGAATGGAGTTGAATGGAATGAGATGGAGTAGAATGGAATAGAGTAGAGTGGAGTGGGGTGAAGTGAAATGGAGTAGAATGGAATGGAGTGGAGTGGAGTGAAGTGAAATGGAGTGGAATGGAATGGGATGGAATGGAATGGATTGGAGTGGAATGGATTGGAGTAGAATGCAATGGGATGGAAAGGAGTGGAGTGGAGTGGAAAGGAGTGGAGTGAAATAGAATGGGATGGAATAGAATGGGGTGGAGTGGAGTGAAGTGGAGTTGAATGGAGTGGAAAAGAGTGAAGTGGAGTGGACTGGAGTGGAGTGAAGTGAAATGGAATGGATTGGAATGGTGAAATGAAATCTGAGCTGAAAATGTTCCACTGCACTCCAGCACTGGTGACAGAGTGAGATCCTGTCAAAAGAAAGGAATGAAATGGAACAGAGTGTAATGGAATGGAATGGAATGCAGTGGAGTAGATTGGAGTGGAACTGGAAAGAAGTGGAATGGAATGGGATGAAGAGGATTGGAGTTGAGTGGAGTGGAGATGAGTGGAGTGGAGTTGACTGTACTGGAATGGAAAGGGATGGAATGGAGTGGAGTGGACTGGAATGGAGTCGTGTGGAATGGAATGGAATGGAATGGAAGGGAAGGGAATCGAATGGAATGGTAAAATGAAATGTGAGCTGAGATTTTGCCTCTGCACTCCAGCCTGGGTGACAGAGTGGGAGCCTGTTGAAAGAAAGGAATTGAATGTAATGGAGTGATATCGCATGGAAAGGAATGCAATGAATTGGAGTGGAGTGGACTGGAGTGGAATGTAGTTGAAAGGAATGGGATGGAATGGAATGGAGTGAAGTGGAAAATAGTGGAGTCTTGTGGAGTCAAAAGGAGAGGAATGGAACGGGATGGAATGGAGTATTTAAATGAAAAATGAGCAGAATTTGTGCCACGGCACTGCAGCCTGTGAGACAGAGAGATCCCGTCGAACGAAAGCAATGGAATGGAATAGAATGGAATGGAGTACAGTGGAGTGGAGTGGAGTGGACTGGAGTGGCGTGGAATGGAATGGAATGGAATGGAATGGAATTGAATGGAATGGAATGGAATGGAATGGAAGGGAATGGAATGGAATGGAACAGAATGGAATGGAATTGAATGGAATGGAACGGAATGGAATGGAATGCAGTGGAGTGGAATGGAGTGGAGTGGAGTGTGGTGGAGTGGTATGGAGTGGAATGCAATGGAATGGAATTTAATGAAATGGAATGGAGTGGAATGGAATGGAATGGAATGAAATGAAATGGAGCGGAATGGAATGGAATGGGGTGGAGTGGAGGCTATAGGAGTGGAATGGAATGGGATGGTATGGAGTGGAGCGGAGTGGTGTGGAGTGGGATGGAGTGCAATGGAATGGAATGGAATGGCATGGCATGGCATGGCATGGAATGGAATGGAATGGAACAGATTGGGTAGAAGAGGAGTGGAGTGGGATGTAGTGGAGTGGAGTGGAATGGGGTGGAGTGGACCGGAATGGAATGGAATGGAATGGAGTGGAAAGGAATGGAATGGAATGGAATGGAATGGAATGGAATGGAATGGAATGGAATGGAATGGAGTGGATTGGAATGGTGAAATGAAGTGTGAGCTGAGATTGTGCCACTGCACTCCCACATGGGTGATACAGTGAAATCCTGTCGAAAGAAAAAAATGCAATGGAATGCAGTGGAATGGAATGGAGTGGAATGCAGTGGAGTGGAGAGGAGTGGAATGCAGTGGAATGCAGTGGAGTGGAGTGGATTGGAGAGGGACGGAATGGAATGGACTGGAGTGGAGTGGCATGGACTGGAGTGGAGTGGCATGGAATGGAGTGGACTTGAAACGAATGGAGAGGAGTGGAATGGAATGCAATGGAATGGAATGAAGTGGAGTGGAGTGGAGTGGAGTGGAGTGGGGTGGAGTGGAGTGGGGTGGAGTGGGGTGGAGTGGTGTGGAGTGGAGTGGAGTGGAGTGGAATGGAATGGAATGGAATGGAATGAAATATAAGGAATGGTGAACTGAAATGTGAGCTGAGATAGTGCCACTGGACTGTATCCTGTGAGAGAGTGATATAATCACAAAAGAAAAGGATGGAATGCAATGGAGCAGAATGGAATGGAATGGAACGTAATGGAACGAAATTGAGTGTAGTGTAATGGAGAGGAGTGGGCTGCTGTGGAATGGAGTGGAATGGAATGTACAGAACTATGGTAAAATTGAGTGGAGTGGTTTGGAGTGGAGTGGAGTGGAGTGGAATGGGTTGCAATGGAATGGAATGGAATGGAATGGAATGGAATGGAATGGAATGGAATGGAAAGGAATGGTGAGATGATGTGTGAGCTGAGACTGTGCCACTGCACTCCAGCCAGAGTGACTGAGTGAGATCCTGTCGAAAGAAATTAATGGAATGGAATGGAGTGAAATGGAATGGAATGGAATGGAGTGGAGTGGAGTGGAGTGGAGTGGAGCAGGCTGGAATGGAGTGGAGTGTAATGGAGTGGAATGAATTGGGATGGAATGGAAAGGAGTGGAGTGGAGCGGAGTTGTGTGCAGTGGATTGGGGTGGTGTAGAATGGAGTGTAATGGAATCGGAAAGAATGGAATGGAGTGGAGTGGAGTGGAGTTGACAGGAATGTGATTCAATGGGATAAAGGAGTGGAGTGGAGTGGACTGGAGTGAAGTTGTGTGGAGTGCACTAGTGTGGAGTAGAATGGAGTGGAATGGAAATGTATAGAATGGAATGGAGTGGAGTGGAGTGGACTGGAGTAGAGTGGAGTGCAATGGAGTGGAGAGGAGTGGACTGGAGTAGAGTGGAGTGGAATGCAGTGGAATGCAATGGAATGGAATAGAATGGAGTTGAGTGGATTGGAGTGGCATGGTGTTGAGTGGATTGTTATGGAACGGAATGGAATGGAATGGAAAACAGAGGAATGGTGAAATGATATGTGAGCTCAGATAGTTCCACTGCTCTACAGCGTGGGTGACAGAGTGAGATCCTGTGGAAAGAAAGGAATGGAAGAGAGTGGAGTGGAATGGAATGGAATAGAATGCAATGGAATGCGGTGGAGTAGAGTGGACGGGAATGGAGTGTTATGGAATGTGCTGCAGTGGAATGGAATTGAGTCGAGTGGAGTGGCCTGGTGTGATGTGAAATGGAGTGAAATGGAATGGGATAGAATGGAATGGAGAAGAGTTTAGTGGAGTGGAGTTGAAAGGAATGGAACAGAATGAAGGGGAGTGGAGTGGAATGGAATGGAATGGAGTGGAATGGAATGGAATGCAACTGAACGGAACGGTGAAAAGAAATGTGAGCTGAGATTGGGACACTGCACTCTAGCTTGGGTGACAGCCTCAGATCCTGTCTAAAGAAAGGAATGGAATGGAATGGGATGGAATGGAATGGAATGGAGTGGATTGAAGTGGAGTGGGTTAGAGTGGAGTCTAGTGGAATGGAGGTGAATGAAGTGGGTTGGAATGGCATGGAGTCAAGTGCAGTGTAGAGTGGAAAGGAGTGGAATGGAATGGAATGGAATGGTTAAATGGAATGAGAACTGAGATTGTGCCAGTGTACTCCAGCCAGTATACAAAGTGAGATCCTGTTGAAAGAAAGAAATGGAATGGAATGGAGTGGAATTCAATGCAATGGAATGGAGTGGAGTGGAGTGGAGAGGAGTGGAGTTCAATGTAGAGGAGTTGAGAGGAGTGGAATGGAGTGGGAAGGAATGGGGTGGAATGGCACGTAGAGGAGTGGAGTGGAGTGAAATGGAGTGGAATGAAGTGGAATGGAATGGGATGGATGGTTATGGAGTGGAGAGGAGTGGAGTGGAGTGGAATGGAGTAGAAAGGAATGGAATTAAATGCAATGTCATGGAAATGAATAGAATGGATTGGAATGGAATGGAATGGAACGAAATGCAATGGAAGGCAATGAAATTTTGAAATAAAATGTGAGCTGAGATGGTGCTACTGCACTCCTGCCTGGGTGAGAGAGTGAGATCTTGTTGAAAGAATGGAATGGAATGGAAAGGAGTGGAGTGCAGTGGAGTGAAGTGGAATGGAGTTGAATGGAATAGGATGGAGTGGAATGGAAAGGAGTGGCTGGAGTGGAGTGGAGTGGAGTGGAGCTGAGTTGATTGAAATGAAATAGGATGGAATGTAGTTGAGTGGAGTTGAGTGGAGTTGAATGGAATGGAATGGAATGGAATGAAGTAGAGTACAGTTTAGTGAATTGGAGTGAAGTGGAGTGGTGTGGAGTGGAGTGGAGTGGATTGAAATGGACTTGGATGGAATGGAATGGAGTGGAGTGGAGTGCAATTGAATGGAGTGGAGTGGAGTTGAGTGGAGTAGAATGGAATGGGGAGGAATGCAATGGAATGGAAAGGAATGGAATGGAATGGAATGCAATGCAATGCAATGGAATTGAATGGTGAAATGAAATGTGATCGGAGATTGTGCCACTGCATTCCAGTCTTGGTGACAATGTGAGATCCTGTTGAAATAAATAAATGGAATGGATTGGTGTGGAATGGAATGGAATGGAGTGGAGAGGAGAGGAGTGGAGAGGTATGGAGTTTAACGGAATGGCACGGAAAGGAATGGAATAGAGTGGAGTGGAATGGAGTGGAATGGAATGGGAAGTAATGGGAACGAGTGGAGTGTAGTTGAGTGGAGGGGAGAGGAACGGAGTGGAATTGAATGGAATATAGTGGAGTGGAGTGGAGTGGAGTGGAATGGAGTGGAATGGAATGGAATGGGATTGAGTGGAGTGGAGTGGAGTGGAATGCTGTGGAATGGAGTTGAATGGAATGGAGTGGACTTGAGTGGAGTGGAGTGGAGTGGAGGGGACTGCAACGGAATGGAATGGAATGGAATTGAATGGAGTGTAATGGACTGGAATTAAATGGAAAGGAAAGGAATGGATTTGTGAAGTGAAATGTGAGCTGAGATTCTGCCACTGAACTCCGGCCTGGGTGACAGAGTGAGATCCTGTTGAAAGAAACGAATGGAGTGGAATGGAATGGAATGGAATGGAATGGAATGGAATGGAATGGAATGGAATGGAGTGGAATGGAACGGAATGGAATGGAGCGGAGTGGAGTGGAGTGGATGGAGTAGAGTGGAGTGGGGTGGAATGGAATTCAATGGAATGTGATTGTATGGAATGGAATGGAATGTAGTGGAGTGGAGAGCATTGGAGTGGAATGTGATGGGATGGAATGGAATGTGGTGGAGTGGAGTGGAGAGGAGTAGCTTGGAATGCAGCTGAGTGGCGTGGAGTGGAGATGAGAGGAGAGGAATGTGGTGGAATGGAATTGAATGGAGTGGAATGGAGTGGATTTGAGTGGAGTGGAGTGGAGCGGAGTTGAGTGGAGTGGAATGGAGTGGAATGGAATGGGATGGAATGGAATGGAATGCAATGAAATGAAATGCAATGGTCAAATGAAATGTGAGCTGAGATTGGGACATTGCACTTCAGCCATGGTTACAGCATGAGATCCTGTCGAGTGAAATCAAAGGAATGGAATGGAATGGAATGGAGTGGAGTGGAGTGGAATGGGCTGGAATGGACTGGAATTGAATGGGATTGAATGGGATCAGGTGTAGTGGAGTAGAGTGGAGTGGCATGGAGTGGAATGGAATGGAATGGAATGGAATGGAATGGAATGGAGTGGAATGGAGTGGAATAGAGGCGCATGGAATGGAAAGGAGTGGAGTGGAGTGATATGGAATGGAATTAAATGGATACAAATGAATGGAATTCTGAATTGAAATGTGAGCTGAGATTGTCCAACTGCAATCTAGCCTGGGTGACAGAGTGAGATAATATCCAAAGAAATGAATGGAATGGAATAGAGAGGAATAGAAATGAATGGAGTGGAGTGGAGTGGAGGGGAGTGGAGTGGACTGGAGCAGAGTGGAGTGGAGTAGAATGGAGTTGAATGGAATGTGATCGAATGGAGTGGAGTTCAGTGTAGAAGAGTGGAGAGGAATGGGATGGGATGGAATGGAATGGGGTGGAGCGGAGAGGAGAGCAGTGGGGTGGAATAGAGTGGAGTGGAGTGGACTGGAACAGAGTGGAGTGTAATGGAGTGGAACGCAAAGGGATGGAATGGAATGGAATGGAATGGAATAGAATGGACTAGAATGTTGAAATGAAATGTGAGCTGAGATTGTGCTACTGCACTCCAGCCTTAGTGCAGAGTGAGATTCTGTCGAAAAAACAAATGGAATGGAATGGAGTGGAATGGAATGGAATGGAATGAAGGAATGGAATGGAATGGAATGGAATAGAGTTGAGTGGAGTGGAATGGAATGGAATGGAATGAAATGGGATGGAAAGGAATGGAAAGGAATTGAATGGAATGGAATGGAACGGAATGGAATGGAATGGAGTGTAATGCAATGGAATGAAATGGAATGAAAGTAATTGAATGGAAAGGAGTGGAAAGTAGAGGAGTTCAATGGAACGGAACGGATTGGAGTGGATCCCAGTGGAATGGAATGGAATGGAATGGTGAAATGAAATGCGAGCTGAGATCATGTGACTGCACTCCACCCTGGGTGACAGAGTGAGATCGTGTCAAAAGAAAGGAAGGGAATGGAATGGAGTAGAAATGAATGGAATGGAATGGAGTGGAGTGGAGTGGAATGGAGTGGAATGGAGTGGAATGGAATGGGATGGAATGGACTGGAGTGGAGTGGATAGGAGTAGATTGGAGTGTAGTGGAGTGGAATGGAGTGAAATGGAATTGAGTGCAGTGGAGTGGAGTGGAGAAGAATGGAGTGGAATGGAATGGAATGGAATGGAAAGGAATGGTGAAAAGAAATGCGAAGTGAGATTGTGCCACTGCACTCCAGCGTGGGTGACAGAGTAAGATCATGTTGAAAGAAAGGAATGGAATGGAATGGAGTGGAATGGAATGAAATTGAATTGAATGAAGTGGAGTTGACCGGAGTGGAGTAGATTGGAGTGGAGGTGAATGGATTGGAGTGGAATGGGATGGAATGGAATGGAAGGGTGTGGATTTGAGTAGAGCAGAGTGGAGTGGAGTGGAGTGGAATGGAGTAGAATGGAAAGAGATGGAATGTAATGGAGTTCAGTGTAGTGGAGTGGAGTGGAGTGGTATGGAGTGGAATGGAATGGAATGGAGTGGAGTTGAGGGGAGTGGAGTGGAGTGAAATGGAATGGAATGGTGAAATGAAATGTGAGCTGAGATTGTGTGACTGCAATCCAGCCTGGGGGACAGATTGAGATCTTTTTGAAAGAATGGCATGAAATGGAATGGAGTCAAATGGAATGGAATTTAATGGAGTGGAAGGGACTGGAGTGGAATTTAGTTGAGTGGAGTGAAATGGAATAGGATGGAACGGAATGGAATGGAGTGCAGTGTAGTGGAGTGGAGTGGTGTGAAATGGAATGGATTGGGATGGAGCTTAATGGAGTGGAGTTTATTGGCGTGGAGTAGTGTGAAGTGGAATGGAATAGAATGGAATGGAAAGGAATGAAATGGCATGGTGACATGAAATGTGAGCTGAGATTGTGCTACTGCACTCCAGCCTGGGTGACAGAGTGAGATCCTGTGGAATGAAAGGAGTGGAATATAATGAAGTGGAATGGCATGGAATGTAATGTCATGGAATGGAATGGATTGGAGTGGAGTGGAGTGGAGTGGAATGGAGTGGAATGCAATGAAATGGATTGAAATGGAATGGAATGGAATGGAATGGAGTGGATTTTAGTGTATTGCAGTGGAGTGGAGTGGATTGGAGTGGAATGCAGTGGAATGGAATGCAGCTGAGTGGAGTTAAGCGGACTGGAGTGGAGTGGAGTGGAATGGAATGGAATGGTGAAATGAAGGGTGAACTGAGATTGTGCCACTGCACTGCAGCCTGGGTGTCAGAGTGAGATCCTGTTGAAGAAAGGAATGGAATGGAATGGAGTGGATTGGAATGGAATGGAGTGGAGGGGAGTGGAGTGGAGTGGAATGGAGTAGAATAGAATGGGATGCAGTGGAATGGAATGGGGTGAAGTGGTGTGGAGTGGAGTGGACTGGAGTGAACTGGAGTGGAATGGAATGGGATGGAATGGAATTGAGTGGAGTGCTTTGGAGTGGAGTGGAGTGGAATGGAGTGGATGGAATGTAATGGAATGGAGTGGAGTGGAGTGGAATGGAGTGGAGTGGAATGGAGTGGAGTTTAGTGGAATGGAATGGAATAGAATGCAATGGAATGGAATGCAATGCAATGGAATGGTGTAGTGAAAAGTGAGCTGATATTGTTCCACTGCACTCCAGCCTAGGAGACAAAGTGAGATGCTGTCGAAAGAAAGGAATGGAATGGAAAGAAGTGGAATGGAATGGAATGCAGCAGAGTGTTTCATGCACGTCCGTGTGAAGAGACCACCAAACAGGCTTTGTGTGAGCAACACGGCTGTTTATTTCACCTGGCTGCAGGTGGGCTGAATCCGAAAAGAGAGCCTGCGAAGGGACATAGGGTATGGGCCGTTTTATAGGATTTTGGAAGTTAATGGAAAATTACCTTCAAAAGGGGTTTTTCTCTGGTGGTCATGTGCAGGGTTCACAAGGTGCTCAGTGGGTGAACTTCTGAGCCAGGAAAAGGAAATTCGCAGGGTTAATCACTCAGTTAAGGTGGGGCAGGAAGAAATCACAATTTTGGAATGTCATCAGTTAAGGCGGGGCAGGGCCTTTTTACTTCTTTTGTGATTCTTCAGTTACTTCAGGCCATCTGGGTGTATACGTGCAAGTCATAGGATATGCGATGACTTGGCCTGGACTCAGAGGCCTGACATTCATGCCTTCTTATATTAATAAGAAAAATAAAACAAAATAGTGTTGAAGTGTTGGGGTGGTGAAAATTTTTGGGGGGTGGTATCTAGAGAGAATGGGCGATGTTTCTCAGGGCTGATTCAAGCGGGATTAGGGGCTGGGTGGGAACATAAAGTGGGAGAGATTAAGCTGAAGGAAGATTTTGTGGTAAGGAGTGATATCGTGGGGTTGTTAGAAAAAACATTTGCTGTGTAGAATTATTGGTGATGGCCTGGATACGGTTTTGTATGAATTGAAAAACTTAAAGGAATAAGAGAAGGAGAAAAACAGATATAAAAGTTCTAAGAATTGGGAGGACCTGGGACATCTGATTAAGAGTGCCTAAGGAGATTCAGCATAGTCCTGCCAGCAAAGATTATTTATTTACTTCAAGAGTTAAGAGTGGCAGTTTGGGGATAGCACAAGGAGATATCAGCTGTGATGGCTTGGGGAAACAGTGTAAACTGGCAGTGTAAACAAGAGCAGAGCATGTACGAGTAGTTGAGAATGGAGAATAGGAGTATGACTAGACTGAAAATAGTACGGATGTCAAGTTCTTTGGGGTCACAGTCTAAGTTGGTCCGGTGTCTGGAATGAGACTGAGGCCTAAGAAAAAGGAGCCCAAATGGGCTGTACCTTGCAGCAGTCCGAGGACAGGCCTGAATCCTGAGAAGCGAAAGTGGTAAAAGTATTTTCCAGTCCTTTTTAAGTTGGTGGCTGAGCTTGGTGAGGTGTGTTTTTAAAAGACCTTTAGTCTGTTCTACTTTTCTTGAAGATGGAGGACCGTAAGAGGTATAAAAGTTTCACTGAATACTGAGAGCCTGAAAAACTGCTTGGCTGGTTTGACTAATAAAGGCTGGTCTATTATCAGACTGTATAGAGGTGAGAAGGCTAAACTGAGGAATTATGTCTGACAGAAGGGAAGAAATGACAGTGGTGGCCTTCTCAGAACCTATAGGAAACGTCTTTACTTATTCAGTGAAAGTGTCTATTTAGACTAAGAGGTATTTTAGTTTCCTGACTCGAGACATGTTGAGTAAAGCTAATTTGCCAGTCCTAGGTGGGGGCAAATTCTCGAGCTTGATGTGTAGGGAAGGGAGGGGGCCTGAATAATCCCTGAGGAGTAGTAGAATAGCAGATGGAACACTGAGATGTTATTTCCTTGAGGATAGATTTCCACAATGGAAAGGAAATGAGAGGTTCTCAGAGTCAGGCTAGTAGCTTGTACTATAGCATAGCCTGCCTTTGCTGGTGTGTGGCGATTAGGCCTTGTGGAACTGCCATCAATAAATCAAGTGTGATCATGGTGAGGAACAGGAAAGAAGGAAATATGGGGATATGTGGTGAACCTCAGGTGGATCAGGGAGATACAGTCATGGGTGTCAGGTGTGGTATCAGGAATAATGTGAGAGGCCAGATTGTAGTCCAGGCCAGGAACTTGTAATTGTGGGTAATTGTGGGACTTAACAAAGAGTGAGTACAGCTGAAGTAGCCAGGGAGCAGAAAGTATATGTGTCAGGTATGAGGAAGAAAATAGATTTTGGAAGTTATGAGAAACGTAGAGCGTGAGTTGAGCATAGTTTGTGATTTTTAGGGCCTCTAACAGTATTAAAGCAGCGGCAGCTGCTGCATGCAGACATGAGGGCTAGGCTAAAACAGTAAGGTCAAGTTATTTGGACAGAAAGGCTACACAGTGTGGTGCTGGCTCTTGTGTAAGAATTCTGACCACACTAATCTTGCCTAGGAAGGAAAGGAGTTGTTCTTCTGTAAGGGATTGACGTTTGGGAGATTAATCGGACATGATCAGAAGGGAGAGCATGTGTGTTTTTATGAGAATTATGCCGAAATAGGTAACAGATGAGGATGAAATTTGGGCTTGACTGAACTAATGGAGGCTGTCTGTGAAGCCCTGCGGCAGTACAGCCCAGGTAATTTGCTGAGCCTAATGGGTGTCAGGGTCAGTCAAAGGGAAGGAAAAGAGAGGCTGGGATGAAGGGTGCAAAGGAATAGTAAAAAAAAAAAAAGCCTGTTTGAGATCCAGAAGAGAATAATGGGAAGTAGAGGGAGGTATTGAGGATAGGAGAGTATATGTGTTTGGCACCACTGGGTGGATAGGCAAAACAATTTGGTTGATAAGGCACAGATTCTGAACCAACGCGTAAGACTTGTCTGGTTTTAGGACAGGTAAAATGGGGGAATGGTAAGGAGAGTTTATAGGTTTTAGAAGCCCATGCTGTAGCAGGCGAGTGATAACAGGCTTTAATCCTTTTAAAGCATGTTGTGGGAGGGGATGTTGACATTGAGCGGGGTAAGGGTGATTAGGTTTTAATGGGATGGTAATGGGCATGTGATCGGTTGCCAGGGAAGGAGTAGACATGTCCCATACTTGTGGGTTAAGGTGGGGGGATATGAGAGGAAGACGTGAAGGAGGCTTTGGGTTTGGGAGAAGGGTGGCAATGAGTTGTGGCTGTAGTCCAGGAATAATCAGGGAAGCAGATAATTTGGTTAAAATATCTCGGCCTAATAAGGGAACTGGGCAGGTGGGGATAACTAAAAAAGAGTGCATAAAAGAGTGTTGTCCAAGTTGGAACCAGAGTTGGGGAGTTTTAAGAGGTTTAGAAGCCTGGCCATCAATACCCACAAGAGTTATGGAGGCAAGGGAAACAGGCCCTTGAAAAGAAGTTAATGTGGAGTGGGTAGCCTCCGTATTGATTAAGAAGGAGATGGACTTACCCTCCACTCTGAGAGTTACCCAAAGCTTGGCATCCGTGATGGTCTAGGGGGCTTCTGAGGTGATCAGGCAGTGTCAGTCTTCTGCCGCTAAGCTGAGAAGATCTGGGAAGAAGTCAGAGAGCCTTGGGCCAGAGTTCCAGGGGCTCTTGAACTGGCTACCAGGTGAGTTGAACCGTCCGATTTTCAGTGGGGTCCCGCACAGATGGGACACGGCTTAGGACGAATCCCGGGCTGAGGGCATTCCTTGGCTTGGTGGTCAGGTTTTTGGCACTTGTAGCAAGCTCCTGGGGGACGAGGTTCAGGAGGAACGCCTGGCTGCTGAGGTTCAGGCGCTTGGAAGTTCTTGTGTGCTGGAGATGTGGCTGGGGTTTGTCTCACAGTGGAGGCAAGGAATTGCAACTTTTTTCTGTTATTGTACACCATGAAGGTGAGGTTAATTAAGTCCTGTTGTGAGGTTTGAGGGCCAGATTCCAGTTTTTGGAGTTTTATTTAATGTCGGGAGCAGATTGGGTAATAAAATGTATATTGAGAATAAGACGGCCTTTTGACCTTTTAGGGTCTAAGGCTGTAATGCATCTCAGTGTTGCTGCCAAACGAGCCATTAACTGGGCTGGATTTTTATATTTGATGAAAAAGAGCCGAAACTCTATCTGATTTGGGATAAAGAAAAAGGAGCATTAAACTTGACTATGCGTTTAGCTCTAGCCACCTTTTTAAGAGTAAATTGCTGGGCATGTGGGGGAGGGCTAGTCACAAAACGAAACTGTAAGCCAGACCAGGTGTGAGGAGGGGAAGCAATAAAAAGATTACAGGTGGAGGAGCAGAGGCTGAGGAAGAATTGGGACCTAGCTTGGGCTGGCAAGGAGGGGAGAGGTCAGATGTGTCTGTAGAAAAGGAAGATTAGAAAGACTCAGCGACACCTGGGGATGGGATTGAGGGGACAGGAGGGAGGGAAGGAAGGAAGATTTGGGACGAGTTGCACTGGGCACAGAGACTAGGAAGGGACTGATGTGTAAAAGAATGCCTGGACGTCAGGCACCTCAGACCATTTGCCCATTTTACGGCAAGAATTATTTAGATCTTGTAGGATGGAAAAATTGAAAGTGCCGTTTTCCGGCTATTTGGAACTACGGTCGAGTTTGTATTGAAGTCAAGTGTCATTGCAGAATAAAATAAGGCATTTAGGTTTTAGGTGACTTGTGAGTTGAAGAGGTTTTAAGTTTTTGAGAACACAGGCTAAGGGAGAAAAAGCAGGAATAGAAGGTGGAAACTTGCCCATTGTGAAAGAGGCAAGCCCAGAGAAAAGAGTACAGACACGGAGAAGGGGTGGGGTTTCTTGCCCTCCAGAAAAGCAGAGAAGGGTTTGTAGCACGGAAATAAGGGATTGGGGCACAGAGATAAGATGTCAGGGTGGGGAAATAAGGGATTGGGGTGCAGTGATAAGAGGTTGGGGTGTGGAAATAAGCGATTGTGGGGTTCTTGTCCCCAAGGAAAGCAGGACTTGCTGCTAAGCGTGAAGGAGAAGGGGTTGAGGGTTACTTGCCCCTGCCCCAGGAAAGGCAGAGAAGGGGTAGAGGCAAGGAGAGAAGGGGTTGGGGTACTTGTCCCTTCCCCAGAAAAGTGGGACTTGCCGCTAAGGGTGAAGGACCAAGGCAGGAGTCCCTTCGTTGTCTGACACCCTTGAAACGTGGGTGTATAATCAGAGAGGCGACCCTGCAATGATTAAACACCAAGGGAAGGCTGCCTTCCCAGTCCGTGACCAGCGCCGGAGTTTTGAGTCCACGGATAAAATGTATCTCCTTTGTCTCTACCAGAAAATGAAAGGAATTGAAATTAAGAGAAGGGAGAGATTGAAGTTTGGCCCCAAGATTTAAAGGAGAAAGAGGTTGAGGGATAGTGAGGGAGGTTGGAGAAGAGAGTAAAAAGAGGCCGCTTACTGGATTTTAAATTGGTGAGATGATTCTTGGGCTGGTCAGACTGAGGACCTGAGGACATAGGTGGATCTTTCTTACGGAACAAAGAGCAGGAGGACGGGGGATTGATCTCCCAAGGGAGGTCCCCTGATCCGAATCACGGAACAAAATTTCATGTGCATCAGTGTGAACAGACCACCAAGCAGGCTTTGTGTGAACAACAAGGCTGTTTATTTCACCTAGGAACAGGTGGGCTGAGGCCAAAAAGATAGTCAGAGAAGGGAGATGGGGTGGGGCCGTTTTATAGTATTTGGGAAGTTAATGGAAAATTACAGTCAAAGGGGGTTGTTCTCTGGTGGACAGGGGCGGGGATCACAAAGTGCTCAGTGGGTGAGCTTCTGAGCCAGGAGAAGGAAATTCACAGAGTTAATCACTTAGTAAAGGTGAGACAGGAAAAAATCACAATGGTGGAATCACATCAGTTAAGGCGGGGCAGGGCTTTTTCACTTCTTTAGTGATTCTTCAGTTACTTCAGGACATCTGGGTGTATAGGTGCAAGTCACAGGGGATGCGATGGCGTGGCGTGGGCTGAGAGGCCTCACAGAAGGAGGTGGTGTTGAGTGGAGTGGAGTGGAATGGAATGGAGTGGAGTGGAGTGGAATGGAATGGGATGGAGAGGAACGGAATGGAGTCGAGTGGAGTAGAGTGGAATGGAATGGGATTGAATGGAGTGGAGTAGAGTGCAGTGAAGTGTAATGCAATGGAATGGAATGGAGTGAAGTGGAGGGGAATACAATGGAATGGAATGCAAGGGAATGGAATGGTGAAATGAAATATGAGCTGAGATTGTGCCACTGCACTCAAGCATGCGTGACAGAGTAAGATCATATCAAAAGACAGGAATGGAATGGATTGGAGTGGAAAGTGATGGAATGGAATAGAGTGGAGTGGAGTGGAGTGGACTGGAGAGGAATGGAGTGGAATGGGGTGGAATATAATGGCATGGAATGGAATGGAGTGGAGTTGAGTGGAGTGGAGAGCAATGAAGTGGAATGGAATGTGATGGAATGAAATGGAGTGGAGTGGAGTGGAATGAAATGGAGTGGAGTGGAGTGGAATGGAATGGAATGGAAAGGAGCAGAATGGAGAGGGGTGGAGTGAGGTGGAGTGGAATGGAATGGAATGGGATGGAACGGCGTGGCACGGAGTAGAGTGGAGTGGATTGGAGTGCAATGGACTGGAAGGGAATGGGATGGGATGGAAAGGAGTGGAGCTGAGTGGAATGGAACGGAAAGGCACGGAATGGAGTGGGGTGGAGTGGAATGGATGCAATGGAATGGAATGGTATGTAATGGAATGGAATGGAAAGGAATGGAATGGAATGCAATGGAATGGAATGGTGAAGTGAAATTTGAGCTGAGATTGTGCCACTGCACTTCAGCCTGGGTGAAAGACAGAGATCATCTCGAAAGAAAGGAATGGAAGGGAATGGAGTGGAATGGAAAGGAATGCAATGGAGTGGAGATGAATGGAATGGAGTAGAATAGACTGGAGTGTAGTGGAGTAGATTGGAGGGGAATGGAGTGGAATGGAAAGGGATGGAGTGGAATGGAATGGAGTGGAGTGGAGTGGAGTGATGTGAAATGGAGTGGAAAGGAATGGGATGGAATGGAATGGAGTGGAGTACAGTGAAGTCGAGTGGAGTGGAGTGGAATGGAGTGGAGTACAGTGCAGTCGAGTGGAGTGGAGTGGAATGGAGTGGAATGGAATAGGATGGAACGGAATGTAGTGAACTGTAGTGGAGTGGAGTGGAATGGAATGGTACGGAATGGAATGGAATGGGATGGAATGGTGAAATGAAATGACAGCTGAGATTTCGCAACTGATCTCCAGCCTGAGTACAGAGTGAGATCCAGTCGAAAGAAAGAAATGAAATGTAATGGAGTGGAATGGAATGGAAAGGAGTGGAGAGAAGTGGAGTGGAGAGGAGTGGAGAGAAGTGGAATGGAACGGAAAGGAATGGGGTGTAATGGGATGGAGTGGAGTAGATTGGAGTGCAGTGGAATGGAGTGGAATGGAATGAAATAGAACGTAATGGAGTGGAGAAGAGTGGAGTGGAGTGGAGGAAAGTGGAGTGGAATGGAATGGAATGCAATGGAAAGGAATGGAATGGAATGCAATAGAAAGGAATGGAATTGAATGGAATGGAACCTAACGGAATCTTGGAATGAAATGTGAGCTGAGATGGTGCCACTGAACTCCAGCCTGGGTGACAGAGTGAGATCCAGTAAAAGAAAGGAACGGAATGGAATGGAGTAGAATGGAATGGAACAGAGAGAACGGGAGTAGAGTGGAGTGGAACGGAGTTGAATGGAATGGGATGGAGTGGAATGGAAAGGAATGTGTTGGAGTGGAGAGGAGTGGAGAGGAGCTGAATGGAGTGGATTGGAATAGGATGGAATGGAGTGCAGTGGAGTGGAATAGAATGGAATGAAGTGGACGGGAATGGAATGATGTGGAGTGGAGTGCAGTGAGGGGAGTGGAGTGTAATGGAATGGAAGGGAATTTGATAGAATGGAATGGAATGCAGTGAAGTGGAGTGGAGGGGAGAGGAATGGCAAGGAGTGGAGTGGAGTTCAGCAGAGTGGAAGGGAATGGAATGGATTGGAATGGTATGGAATGGAACGGAATGCAATGGAAAGGAATGGAATGCAACCGAATGCCATGGTGAAATGAAATGAAAGCTGAGATTGTGCCACTGCACTCCAGCCTGGGTGCGAGAGTGAGATCCAGTCAAAAGAAAGGAATGGAATGTAATGGGGTGGAATGGAATTGAATGGACTGGAATGGAGTGGAGTGGAGTTGAGTGGAGTGGAATGTAGTGGAATGGAATGGGATGGAACGGAATGGAATGGAATGGATTGGAGTGGAGTGGAGTTGAGTGGAGTGGAATGTAGTGGAATGGAATGGGATGGAACGGAATGGAATGGAATGGATTGGAGTGGAGTGGATTGGAGCAGAGTGGAGTGGAATGGAGTGGAATGGAATGGCATGGAACAGAATGGAGTGAAGTGGACTGGAGTGGAGTGGAATGGAATGAAATCGAATTGGATTGAATGAAATGGAATGGAATGGAGTTGAGTGGATTTGAGTGGAGTGGAATGGAATTGAGTGGAAAGGAATGGGATGGAATGAAATGGAGTGAAGTAGAGTGGAGTGCAGTTGAGAGGAATGGAGTGGAATGGAATGAAGTGGAGTGGAGTGGAGTTCAGTGGAATGGAATGGCATGGAGTGGAATGGAATGGAGTTGAATGGAGTGGAGTGGAGTGGAAGGGAATGGAATGGAATGGAATGGAGTGCAATGCAATGCAGTGGAAAGGAATGGAATGGAATGGAATGCAATGTAATGGAACGGTGAAATGAAATGTGAGCTGAGATTGTGTCATGGCACTCCAGCCTCGGTGACAGCATGAGATCCTGTCAAAAGAAACGAATGGAATGGAATGGATAAGAATAGAATGGAGTGGAGTAGAGTGGCATGGAGTGCAGTGGAGTGGGGTGGAGTTGAATGGAGAAGAATGGAATGAGATGGAGTGGAATTGAATGGAGTGTAGTGGAGTTGAGAGTAGTGGAGTGGAGTGGAATGCAGTGGAATGGAATGGGGTTGAATGGGATCAAGTGGAGTGGGGTGGAGTGGAATGGAGTAGAATGGAATGGGATGGAATGGAATGGAATGGAGTGGAGTGGAGTGGAGTTGAGTGGAGTGGAGTGGTGTGGAATGCAGTGGAATGCAATGGGGAGGAATGGGATCGAGTGGAGTGGAGTTGAGTGGAGTGGACTGGAATGGAATTGAAAGGAATGTAGTGGAGTGGAAAGGAATGGAATGGAATGGAATGGAAAGGAATGGAGTGGAGTGGAGTGGAGTGGAATGGAATGGAATTAAATGGAATGGAATGGAAAAGAATTGTGAAATGAAGTGTGAGGTGAGATTTTGCCACAGCACCCCAGCGTGCTTGAGAGTGTGAGATCCTGTCGAAAGAAAGGAATGAAATGGAAGGAATTGGCATACAATGGAATGGAGTGGAGTGGAGTGGAGTGGTGTGGGGTGGAGTGGAGTGGTGTGGGGTGGAGTGGAGTGGAGTGGAATGGATTGAAATTGAAAGTGATGGAATGGAATGGAACGGTGATTAGTGGAATGGAGTGGAGTGGAGTGGAGTGGAAAGTAATGGAATGGAATGGAGTGGAGTAAATTGGAGTGGAATGAAATGGACAGGAATCAATGGAATTGAACGGAATGGAATGGAATGGAATGGAATGGAATGGAAAGGTGAAATGAAATGTGAGGTGAGATCGTGTGAATGCACTCCAGCCTGGGTGACAGAGTGAGACCCTTTCAAAAGAAATGAACGGAATGGAATGGAGTGGAATGTAATGGAATGGAGTGGAGTGGAGCGGAATGGAATGGAATGGAATGGAATGGAATGGGATGTAAAGGAAAAGAATGGAGTAGATTGGAGTGGAGTGGAGTGGAGTGCAGTGGAGTAGAGTGGAGTGGAGTGGAGTGCAGTGGAGTAGAGTGGAGTGGAATGCAGTGGAATGGAATGGGATGGAATGGAATGGTGTGGAGTGGAGTGGAGCGTGGTGGAGTGGAATGGAGTGGAATGCAATGGGATGGAATGATACGGAGAGGAGAATAGTGGACTGGAGTGGACTGGTGCTGAATGGAATGGAATGAAGTGGAGTGGAGTGGAGTGGAGTGGACTTGTTTGAAATTGATTGGAATGGAAAGGAATGGAATAGAATTGTATGGAGTGGAATGCAATGGAATGGAATCGTGAAATGAAAGGTGAGCTGAGACTGTGCCACTGCACTGCAGCCTGGTTGGCAGAGTGACATCCTGTCGAAAGAACGGAATGGAATGGAACGCAGTGTAATGGACTGCAATGAAGTACAATGTAATGGAATGAAGTGGAATGAAATGGAGTGGAATGGAATGGTGTGGAGTGGAGTGGAGTGGGATGGAGTGGAATGGAGTGGAATGGAATGGTGTGGAGTGGGGTGCAGTGGGATGGAGTGGAATGGAGTGGAATGGAATGGGATGGAATGGAATGAAATGGAGTGGATTGGATTGGAGTGGAGATGAATGGAATGGAGTAGAATTGAAAGGGATGGAAGGTAATGGACTTAAGTGGACAGGAGTGGAGTGGAATGGAGTGGAGTGGGGTGGAGTGGAGTGGAGTGGAATGGTATGGAATGGAATGGAATCGAATAGAATGGAATGGTGAAACGGAAAGTGAGATGAGATTGCGCGACTGCAATCCAGCCTGGGTGACAGAGTGCGATCCTGTCGAAAGAAAGGAATGGAATGGAATTGAGTGGAATGGAATGGGATTGCACGGAGTGCAGTGGAGTGGAGTGGAATGGATTAGGTTGCAATGGAATCGAATGCAGTGGAGTGGAGTGGAATGGAATTGGTTGGAATGAAATCGAATGCAGTGGAGTGGAGTGGAGAGGAATGGAATGGAATGGTCTGGAATGGAAAGGATTGAAATGGAATGGTGAAATGAAATGTGAGCTGAGATTGTGTCACTTCATTCCAGCCTGGGTGACAGAGTGAGATTCTGTCGAAAGAAAGGAATGGAATGCCATGGAATGGAGTTGAGTGGAGTGGAATGGAGTGGACTGGAGTGGAGTGGAGTTTAGTGGAATTGAGTGGAATGGAATGGGGTGAAATGTAATGGAGTGGAATTTAGTGGAGTGGACTGGAGTTAATTGGAGTGGAAAGGAGTGGAAAGGAATGCAGTGGAGTGGAGTTAAGTGGAGTGGACTGGAGTGGAATGGAATTGAATGGAAAAGAATTCTATGGGATGGAATGGAATGGAATGGTGAAATGAAATTTGAGCTCTGATTCTCCCACTGTACTCCTGCCTGGGAGACAGAGTGAGATGCTATCGAAAGAAAGAATGGATTAAATTGGAATGAAATAGAGTGGAATGGAATGGATTGGAGTGGACTGGAGTGGAGTAGAGTGGAGTGGATTGGAATGGAGTGGAATGGGATGGAATGTAATGCAATGAAATGGTGTGGACTGGATTAAAGTGGAGTGGAATGGAAAAGAGTGGAATGGAAAGAGAAGGAATGGAATGGAGTGGAGTGGACTGCAGTGGAGTGGAGAGGAATGGAGTGGAAAGGAATGGAACGGAATGGAGTTGAAGGGAGTGGAGTGGAGTGGAGTCAATAGAATGGAATGGAGTGAAATGCAATGGAGTGGTGGGCAATGGAATGGAATATAATGGAATGGAATGGAATGGAGTGAAATGCAATGGAGTGGTGGGCAATGGAATGGAATATAATGGAATGGAATGGAATGGAATGGAACGGAATGGAATGGAATGGAACGGAATGGAATGGAATGGAATGGAATGGAATGGAATGGAATGGAATGGAATGGAAAGGAATGGAATGCTGAAACGAAATGTGAGCTCAGTCTGTCACATGGGATCTCATTCTGTTACCCAGTCTGGAATGTAGTGGCACAATCCCAGCTCACATTACAATTCACCATTTCATTCCATTCTGTTCCATTCCATTCCATTCCACTCCAATCCACTCCCCTCCAATCCACTCCACTCCATTCCATTCCATCCCATTCCATTCCACTCCACTCAACTCCACCCCACTACACAATTCCATTCCATCCCACTCCATTCTATTCCAGTCCACTAAACACCACTCCACACGACTCCACTCCAATCTACTCCATTCCATTCCATACCATTCCACGCCACTCCATTCCTGTCCATCCCATTCCTTTCCACTCCAATCTACTCCACGCAACTCCTCTGCACTCCAGACCATTTCTTTAAATCCCATTCCATTCCACTCCATTCCACTCCAGTCCATTCCACTCCACTCCAGTCCACTCCACTCCATTCCATTCCACTCCTCTCCACTCCACTCCACTACATTCCATTCCTTTCTTTCTACAGGCACTCACAATGTCACCTAGGCTTCAGTGCAGTGGCACAATCTCAGCTCACATTACATTTCACCATTTCATTCTGTTCCATTCCATCCCTTTCCATTCCACTCCATTCCACTCCAATTAACTCCACTTCGCTCCACTCCATCCCACTCCATTCCATTCCATCAAATTCCATCCCATTGCATTCCACTCTACACCACTCCACTCCACTCCAATCCACTCCAATCCACCCTACTCCACTCCATTCCATTCCATTCCACGCCATTACACTCCCTTCCTTTCTTTTGACAGGATATCACTCTGTCACCCAGGCTTTACTGCAGTGACATAAGTTCAGCTCACATTTCATTTCACCATTCAATTCCATTCCATTCCATCATTCAATTCCATTCCATTCCATTCCATGACATTACATTCCTCTCCGCTCCTCTCCTCTCCACTGCGATCCACTCCATTCCTTTCCACTCAATTCCACTCCACTCCATTCCATTCCACTCCATTCCATTCCATTCCATCGTATTCCATTCCACTCCATTCCACTCTACTCTACTCCAGTAAAATCGGCTCCACTCCACTACACTCCATTCCATTCCATTCCATTCCACTCCACTCCTCTCCACTCCAATCCATTCCTCTCCACTCCAATCCATTCCAAACCATTCCATTCCAATCCACTCCAGTCCACTCCACTGCACTACACTCCATTTGGCTCCAACTCAGTCCACTCCACTGCACTACACTCCATTTGGCTCCAACTCAGTCCATTCCATCCCATTCCTTTCCACTCCATTCTACTCCACTCCACTGCACTCCACTGCACTCCATTCCACTCCATTCCATTCCGTTCCCTTCCACTCCTTTCCATTCCTTTCTTTAGACAGGATCTCTTTCTGTCACCCAGGCTGGAGTATAGTGGCACAAATTCAGCTCACATTTCATTTCAACATTCCACTCCATTCCATTCCATTCAACTCCACTCCACTACATTCCATTCCATCCCATTCCATTGCACTCTTTTCCACTACAGTGCACCTCACTCCACTAAACAACACTCCACTCCACTCCACTGCATTCCATTCCATTCCATTCCACTCAATTCCACTCCATTCCTTTCTTTCGACAGGATCTCACTCTGTCACCCAGTCTGGAGTGAAGTCACACACTCTCAGCTCACATTACATGTCACCATTTCTTTCCATTTCATTTCATTCAATTCCATTCCATTCCATTTCATCAGACTCAACTCCACTGCACTGCACTCCACTCCAATGTATTCCATTCCACTCCACTCCACTCCACTCTACTACACTCCATTCCATTCCATTCAATTCCAGTCTATTCCATGCCATTCCTTGCTTTCAACAGGATCAAACTCTGTAACCCAGGCTGTCGTGCCATGACAAAATCTCAGCTCACATTTCATTTCACGATTCCTTTCCATTCCATTCCATTCTATTCTATCCCATTCCATTCCACTCCATTCCAGTCCACACCACTCTACCGCACTCCACTCCACTCCATTCCATTCCAATCCATCCCATTCCATTCCAATCCACTCCACTCCACTCTTCTCGACTCCAATCCACTCCACTTGATTCCATTCCATTCCATTCCATTGCGCTCCATTCCTTTCCATTCATTTCATCGAAACCATCTCACTCTGTCACCCTGGCTATTTAACAGTGGCACAATCTCAGCTCACATTTTATTTCACCATTCCATTCCATTCCACTCCACTCAACGCCAATCCACTCCACTCCACTCGATTCCACTCCATTCCATTCCATGCCATCCCATTCCACTCCATTCCACTCCACTCCACTCTACTCCAGTCCACTCCACACCACTCCACTCCATTCCATTCCATTCCAGTCCAGTCCAATCCACTCCACTCCACTCCAATCCACTCCATTCCATCCCATTCAATTCCACTCCACTCCACTCCACTCCATTGCACTCCACTTCAGTCCATTCCACTCAGCTCCACTTCAGTCCATTCCATCCCATTATATTCCACTCCATGCCACTCCACTCCACTCCACTGCATTCCACTCCACTGCATTACATTCCATCACATACCATTCTACTCCATTCCACTCCACTCCACTCCACTCCATTCCATTCCATTCAATTCCATTCCATTCCACTCTATTCCATGCCATTCTTTTCTTTCAATGCGATCTCACTCTGTCACCCAAGCTGGAGTGCAATGGCACAATCTCAGCTGACATTTCATTTCACCATTCCATTCCATCTCATTCCATTGGATTCCATTCCATTCCACTCCATTACACTTCACTCCACTCCACTTCACTCCACTCCATTCCATTCCATTCCACTTCATTCCACTCCACCCCATTACAGTCTACTCCACTCTATTCCAACGCATCCCATTTTGTTACACTACACCCCACTCCACTCGAATCCACTCCTTGCCATTCCATTCCACTCAATTCCATTCCATTCCTTTCTTTCAACAGGATCTCTCTCTGTCACCCAGGCTGGAGTGCAGTAGCACCATGTCAGCTCACATTTCATTTCAGCTCTACATTGAATTACATTACATTACATTACATTACATTACATTACATTAATTACATTTTATTCCATTCCATTCCATTCCACTCCATTCCATTTCACTCCACTTCACTTCACTCCACTACATTCCACTCCAACACATTCCATTCCACTCCACTCGACTCCACTCTATCCCATTCCATTCCATTCTGATCCCTTCCACTCCACTGCACTCCACGCTGATCCATTCAATTCCATTCCATACCATTCCACTCCACTCCATTCGACTCAACCCCACTGCGCTCCACTCCACTTCATTCAATTCCATTCCATTCCATTCCACTCCGTGCGTTTCCATTCCTTTCTTTCGACAGGATCTCATTCTGTCACCCAGGCTGGAATGCAGTGCCACAATCTCAGTTCACAATTTATTTAAGCATTCCATTCCGTTGCATTCCATTCTATTCTATTGCATTGCATTCCTTTCCATTCCATTCCATTCAATTTCGTTCCATTCCATTCCATTCCATTCCACTACACTCCACTACACCCCATTCCATTAAATTCCATACCATTCCTTTCCACTCCTTTCCACTAAACTACACTCCACTCCACTCCATTCCATTTCATTCCACTCCATTCCACACCATTCCATTCCATTCCTTTCTTTTGATTGCATCTCATGCTGTCACTCAGGCTGGAGTGCAGTGGCGCAATCACAGCTCACATTTCATTTCACCATTACATTCCATTGGATTCCATTCCCTTCCATTCCATTCCATTGCATTCCATTCCACTGCACTGAACTCCACTACACTCCACGCCATTCCACTCCACTACATTCTAATCCACTCTACCTCATTCCATTCCATCCAATTCCATTCCACTCCATTCCAGTACATTCCTATCTGCTCCAGTCCATTCCATCTTATTCCATTCCACACCATTCAGCTCCTCTCCACTCCAATCCACTCCATCACACTCCTTTCGAGTCCACTGCATCCCATTCCATTCAACTCCATTCCACTCCACTCCTCTCCATTGCATTCCATTCCATTCCATTACACTCTATTCCATTACACAGCATTCCATTCCATTCCATTTCATTGCACACTATTCCATTCCATTCCATTCCTTTCTTTTGACGGGATCTCACGTTGTCACACAGGCTGGATTGCAGAGGCACCATCTCAGCATATGTTTCATTTCAAAATTCCATTGCATTCCATTCCATTCCATCGCATTGCTTTCCATTCCTTTACAATGCATTCCACTCCATTCCATTCCTTTCCTTTCCATTCTACTCCACACTACTGAGCTCCACTCCTCTCTTCTCCACTCCATTCCATTCCATTCCCTTCCATTCCACTGCATTCCACACCATTCCTCTCCATTTCACTCCACTACACTACATCCCATTACACCACATTACTTTCCACTCCATTCCACTCCACTCCACTCCACTCCAATTCACTCCACTAAACTCCATTCCATTCCAATCAATACTATTCTTTCCACTGCATTCTATACAATTCCATTCCTTTCATTTCCATTCCATTCCATTGCACATCACTCCACTCCACTCCATTCCATTCCACTCCATTCCACTCCACTCCATTCCATTCCACTCCATTCCACTCCACTCCATTCCATTCCACTCCATTCCACTCCACTCCAATCCACTACATTCCACTCCACTCCACTCTATTCCATTATTTTCTATCCCATTCCATTCCACTCCATTCAACTCCACTCCACTCCAGTCCAATCTACTCCACACCACTCCAATCCATTCCATTCCTTTCGGTTCCATTCAATACCATTATATTCCACTCCATTCCACTCCAATCCACTGCAATACATTCAACTCCACTCCATTCCACTCCACTCACCTCCACCTCACTCCATTCCATTCTACTCCACTGCACTACACTACACTCCATCCCATTAAATCCCATTCCAATCCTCTCCACTCTACTCCACTCCATTCCATTCCATTCCTTTCGATTTCACTGCACTAAACTCCACTCCACTCCACTGAACTCCAGTCCATTCCATTCCATTCCACTCCATTCCCCTCCACTCCATTGCACCCGTCTCCATTCCATTCCTCTCCATTCCATTACATTCCATACCACTCCACTCCACTCCACTCCACTTCATGCCACTGCACCCCATTCCATTCCATCCCATTCCTTTCCACTCCATTCGAATCCACTCCAGTATACTCCAATCAACTCCACTACAATCCATTCCATTCCATTCCACTCCGTTCCATTCCATTCCTTTCTTTTGACAGGATCTCAATCTGTCACCCAGGTATGATTTCAGTGGCACAATCACAGCTCACGTTTCATTTCACCATTCCATTCCGTTCTAATCCATTCCACTCCGCTGCACTCCACTCCACTCCACTGTATTCCATTCCACTACGTTCCACTCCACTCCACTTCATCCACTCGACTCCATTCCACTCCACTCTACTCCATTCCATTCCACCCCATGCCTTTCCACTCCATTCCATTCCACTCCACTCCACTCCACTCCATTCCATTTCATTCCTTTCTTTCAACAGGATCTCACTCTGTCACCCTTGCTTCAGTGCAGCGGCACAATATCAGCTCACCTTTCATTTCACCATTCCACTCCATTGCATTCCATTCCATTCCATTCCATTCCATTCCATGCCATTCCATTCCATTTCTTTTCATTTCTTTCCATTTCATACAAGTCCACTCCAATCCACTCAACTCCACTCCATTCCATTCCATTCCATTCACCTCCATTCCACTCCAATCCACTACACTCCATTCCATTGCACTACCTCTTATTCCATCGTTCTCCATTCCACTCCACTCCACTCCACTGCATTCCATTCCATTCCATTCCATTCCATTCCATTCCACTCCATTCCTTTCGATTACTTTCTTATGAAAGGATCTCACTCTGTCACAGAGGCTGGAGGGCAGTGACACAATCTCAGCTCACATTTCATTTCACCATTCCATTTAATTCCATACCATTCCAGTCCCTTCCACTCCAATCCACTCCACTCCTATCCACTCCATTCCATTGCCTCACATTCCATTCCACTCCAATCCACTCCACTCCACTCCACTAGATTCCATTCCATCCCATTCCATTCCTCTCCATTCAAATCCACTCTATTCCACTCCACTCCGATCCACTCCACTCCACTCCAATCAACTCCACTCCCCTCCACTCCATTGCATTCCATTCAATTCCATTTTATTCCCGTCTATTCCTTTCCATTTTCTTTCCACAGGATCTGACTCTGTCACCCAGGCTAAAGTGCAATGGCACAATCTCAGCTCACATTTCATTTCACCATTCCATTCCATTGCAATCCATCCCATTTCCCTCCATTGAATTCCATTCGATTCCATTCAATTCCATTCCATTCAATTCCATTCCATTGCACACCACTCCACTCCATTCCATTCCATTCCATTCCACTCCATTCCACTCCACTCCACTACAGTCCACTCCAATCAATTCCATTGCATCCCATTCCATTACACTACATCCCACTCCACTCGACTCCACTCCATGCTGTTCTATTCCACTCCATTCCATTCCATTCCTTTCTTTAGACAGGATCTCTCTCTGTCACCCAGGATGGAGTGCAGTAGCACAATCTCAGCTCACATTTCATTTCACCATTCCATTCCACTCCATTCCATTCCATTCCATTCCATTCCAATCCATTCCATTCCACTCCACTACACCTCACTCCACTACGTTACACTCCATCCCATTCCATTCCACTTCACTTGACTCCACTCAACCCATTCAATTCGATTCCATTCCACTCCATTCCACTCCACTCCACTCAACTCCATTCCATTCCACTCCATTCCACTCCACACCACTCCACTCCATTCCATTCCACTCCATGCCATTCCATTCCTTTCTTTTGACAGGATCTCACTCTGTCACCCAGGCTGGAATGCAGTGCCACAATCTCAGTTCGCATTTTATTTAACCATTCCATTCTGTTGCATTCTGTTTCTTTCCATTGCATTGCATTCCTTTCCATTCCATTCCATTGAATTCCATTCCTTTCCATTCGATTCCATTCCATTCCACTCCACTCCAGCCCTCCCCACCCCATTCCATTCCACTCCTTCCCATTCCCTTCCGCTCCATTCCAGTACACTACACTACACTACACTACACTCCATTCCATTTCCCTCCATTCCACACGATTCCATTCCATTCATTTCTTTCAATAGGATCTCATGCTGTCATTCAGGCTGGAGTGCAGTGGCACAATCATAGCTCACATGTCATTTCACTATTCCATTCCTTTGGATTCCATTCCATTCCATTCGATTCCATTGCATTCCATTACTTTCCACTCAACTGAACTCCACTACACTCCATGCCATTGCACTCCACTCCACTGCACTCCAACTCATTCCATTCCATCGAATTCTATTCCACTCCATTCCACTACACTCCACTCTACTCTAGTCCATTCCATCCTATTCCATTCCACTCCATTCATCTCCTCTACACTGCATTCCACTCCACTCTGCCACATTCCTTTCCATTCAACTCCATCACATTCCACTCCACTCCACTCCACTCCAATGCATTCTATTCCATTCAATTTCACTCCATTCCATTTCATTCCTTTTTTTCGACAGGATCTCCCTCTGTCACACATGCTGGAGTGCAGAGGCACCATCTCAGCTCACGTTTCATTTCAAAATTCCATTTCATGCCATTCCATTTCATTGCATTGTTCTCCATTTCATTCCGTTGCATTCCATTCCATTACATTCCTTTCCACTCCATTCCACTACATTCCACTACACACTACTCCATTCCACCTCACTCCTCTTCACTTTATTGCACTCCATTCCATTCTATTCCATTCCATTCCACTACATTCCACACCATTCCTGTCCACTCCACTCCACTCTACTACATCCCATTACTCCCCATTACTTTCCACTCCATTCCAGTCCACCCCACTCCACTCCACTTCACTCCACTCCTCTCCACTAAACTCCATTCCATTCCATTCAATCCCATTCAATTCCATTTCATTCCACTCTATTCCAATCCACTCCACTCCATTCCACTCCACTCCACTCCACTCTATTCCATTCCATTCCATTGCAATGCACTCCATTCTATTCCATTCCTTTCATTCGAAAAGGTCTCACTCTGTCACCCAGGCTGGAGTGCAGTGGCACAATTACAGCAGATATTTCATTTCACCATTCCATTCCTTTCCATTCCTCTCCGTTCCATTCCACTACGCTCTAATCCACTCCATTCCATTCCATTCCACTCCACTCCATTCCACTCCACTCCACTTCATTCCATTCGTTTCCATTCCATTCCATTCCACTCCATTCCACTCCACTCCACTACCCTCCACTCCACTCAATCCCATTCCACTCCATTCCATTCCGCTCCATTCCACTCCATTTCCCTCCAATCCATTCTATTCCATTCCATCCCATTCCATTCCAATCCATTCGACTCCACTCCACTTCATTCCACTCCACTCCATTCCATTCCTTTCCATTCCACTCCATGCCATTACATTCCTTTGTTTTGACAGTATCTCACTCTGTCACTCAGGCTGCAGTGTAGTGGCACTGTCACAGCTTACATTTCATTTCACCATTCCATTCCGTTAGATTCCATTCCATACCTATCCATTCCATTGCATCCCATTCCATTCCATTGCAATCCATTCCATTCCGTTCCACTCCACAGAACTCCACTATACTCCACGCCATTACACTCCACTCCACTCCACTCCACACCATTCCATTCCATCCAACTCCATTCCTCTCCATTCCACTCCATTCCACTACACCCACCTCCACTCCAGTTCATTCTGTCCTATTCCATTCCACTCCATTCAGCTCCTCTCCAATCCACTGCACCCCCCTCCTTTCCATTCCACTCCACGCCATCCCATTCCATTCAACTCCATTCCACTCCACCCCACTCCACTCCACTCCATTGCATTCCATTCCATTCCATTCTGCTCCACTCCATTCCATTGCATTCCTTTCTTTCAAAAGGGTCTCATTCTGTCACCCAGGCTGGAGTGCAGTGGCACCATCTCAGCTCACTTTTCATTTCAAAATTCAATTTCATTCCATTCCTTTCAATTCCGTTACATTCCATTGCATTCCATTCCATTCCATTACACCCCATTCCATTCCATTCCACTAAAATCCATTCCATTCCTCTCCACTCCATTCCACTCTACTACATCACATTACTCCCCTTTCGTTTCCATTCCATTACACTCTGCTTCACTCCACCCCACTCCTCTCCTATCCACTCCACGGCATTCCATTGCATTCCATTCCAATCCGTTCCATTCCGTTACTTTCTTTCAACTGGATCTCACTGCGTACCCAGGCTGGAGTGCACTGACACAATCTCACCTCACATTTCATTTCACCATTCTATTCCATTCCATTCCACTCCACCACATTCCTTTCCATCCCATTCCATTCCACTCCATTCCACTCCACTTCACTTTTCTCAACTCCACTCAATTCCTTTCCACTCCATGCCATTCCATTGCAATCCATTCCCCTCAACTCTAGTCCATTCAACTCCACTCCACTCCACTCCATTCCACCCTACTCCTCTCCATTCCACTCCACCCCACTCCTCTCCACTCCATTCCATTCCATCCGATCTCATTCCAATCCACTCCACTGCATTCCAATCCACTCCACTCCACTCAATCCCACTGCATCCCATTCCATTCCACTCCAATCCACTCCACTCCACCCCACTCCACTCCATTCCACTCGACTCCACTGTAATCCACTGGACTTCATTACATTCCACTGCATTGCATTCCATTCCATTCCATTCCACTCCACTCGACTTCACTCTACTCTTCTCCATTCCATTCCATCCATCCCATTCCATTCCATTCCATTCGAATCCATTCCTTTCTTTAGACAGTATCTCACTCTGTCACCCAGGCTGGAGTGCAGTGGCACAATCTCAGCTGACATTTCATTTCACCATTCCGTTCCATTCCATTCCGCTCCACTCCTCTCCATTCCCCTGAACCCCATTCCATTCCATTCAATCCCATTCCATTCCACTTCATAACACTCCATTACACTCCACTCCACACCACTCCATTCCATTACATTCTGTTGCAATCCACTCCATTCTATTCCATTCCTTTTGTTCGACAGGATCTCAGTCTGTCATCCAGGCTGGAGTGATGTGGCACAATAACAGCTGATATTTCATTTCATCATTCCATTCCATTCCATTCGACACCATTCTATTCCATAGAATTCCACTTCATTCCATTCCATTCCTTTCCTTTCCATTCCATTCCATTCCATCTCTTTCCTTTCCTTTCCATTCCATTTCTTTCCATTCCATTCCATTCCATTCCATTCCATTCCATTCCACTCCATTCCACTCCACTCCACTCGACTCCACTTAATCCCATTCCATTCCTTTCCATTCCATTTCATTCCACTACATTCCATTCCATTCGTTTCTTTCGGCAGGATCTCACTCTGTCCCCAAGGCTGGAATGCAGTGCCACAATCTCAGTTCACATTTCATTTCACCATTCCCTTCCGTTGCATTCCATTCCATTCCATTGCTTTGAATTCCTTTCCATTCCATTCCATTCCATTACAGTCCACTCCAGTCCGCTCCGATCCACCCCATTCCATTCCATTCCATCCCATTCCATTGCACTCCATTCCCCTCCACTCCACTCCACTCCACTCCATTCCATTCCACACCATTACATTTCATTCCGTTTTTTCTACAGGATCTCATGCTGTCACACAGGCTGCAGTGCAGTGGCGCAATCACAGCTCCCATTTCATTATACCATTCCATAAAGATGGATTCCATTCCATTCTATTGCATTCCATTGCATTCCATTCTTTTCCATTCCACTCCACTGAACTCCACTGTACTCCATGCCATTCCACTCCACTCCACACCACTCAACTTCATTCCATTCCTTCCAATCCTATTCAACTCCATTCCACTCTATTCCACTACACTACACTACACTCCTTTCCATCCTATTCCTTTCCACTCCATTCAGCTCCTCTCCATTGCACTCTACCTCACTCCCATGCATTCTACTCCATCCCGTTCCATTCAACTCCATTCCACTCCACTGCACTCCACTCCACTCTCCTCCATTGTATTCCATTCCATTCCATACTTTTCTTTCTACAGGCTCTCACTCTGTGACCCAGGCTGGAGTGCAGTGGCACCATCTCAGCTCACATTTCATTTCAAAATTCCTTTGCATTCCATTCCATTCCATTCCATTGCATTCCATTCCATTCCTTTCCATTCCATTCCACTGCATTCTAATCCAATCTACTCGACTCCTCTACAATCGATTCCACTCCATTCCATTGTATTCCATTACATTCCACTCCATTCCACTCCATTCCACTCCACTCCAATACACTCCACTCCATCTTATTACACCCTTTCCTTTCCACTGCATTCCACTCCACTGCACTCCACCCCATTCCACTTCACCCCACGGCATTCCATCCCATTCCATTCCATTCTATTCCACTGCATTGCTTTCCATTTCTTTTTTCAACAGGATCTCACTCTGTAACCAGGCTGGAGAGCAGTGGCACCATCTCAGCTCACATTTCATTTCACCATTCCATTTCATTGCATTCCATTCTATTCCATTCCATTCCACTCCACTGCACTCCACTCCACTCTACTACGTTCCTTTCCAGCCCATTCCATTCCACACCATTCCATTCCACTCTGCTCCACTCCACTCAAGTCCTTTCTCTTCTGTCCCATTCAATTCCACGCCATTCCACTACACTCCACTCCAATCCACTACAATCGACTCCATTCCATTCCAGTGCATGCCATGCCATTCCGCTAAATTCCACTCAACTCTACTCCACTGCACTCCATTCCACCCCACTCCTCTCCAATCCACTCCATCTCACTCCTCTCCACTCCACCCCATTCCATTCCATCCCATCCCATTCCACTCCACTCCTTTCAATTCCACTCAACTCCAATCCACTCCATTCCATTCTGTTTAATTCCATTCGACTCCATGCCACTACACTACACTACACTGTATCCCATACCTTCCCAATCCATTGCACTCCTTTCCACTCCACTCGATTCCACTCTACTCCGCTCCGATACATTTCATTCCAACCTATTCCATTCCACTCCATTCCACTCCACTCCAATGCACTCCATGCCACTACACTCCATTCCAATCCATACCGTTACATTCCGCTGCATTCCATTCCATTACTTTCTTTCGACAGGAACTCATGCTATCACACAGTCAAGAGTGCAGTGACACGACCTCAGCACACATTTCATTTCACCATTCCATTCCGTTGCTTTCCATTGCATTCCATTCCATTCGATTCCCTTCCATTCCATTCTATTCCACACCCCTCCACTCCACTCCACGTCAGTCCAGTCCACGCCATTCCATTCCACTCCATGCCATTCCATTACACTCTATTCCACTCAACTCCACTCTGCTCCACTCTACTCCACTCCATTTCGTTACTTTCCACTCCATTCCATTCCACCCCATTCAATTCATTTCCACTCCATTCCATTCCATTCCTTTCTTTAGACAGGATCAGACGCTATCACCCAGGCTGGAGTTCATTGGCACAATCTCAACACACGTTTCATTTCACCATTCAATTCCATTGCATTACACTCCACTCCACTACATTCCGTTCCATTCCACTCCATTCCACTCCACTCCATTCCATTCCATTACACTCCATTTCACCCCAATCCACTCCAACCCACCCCACTGAAATACACTCCACTCCATTCCATTCCATCACACTCCATTCCAGTTCACTCCACTCCACTCCATCCCATTCCATTCCACTCCATTCCACTCCACTCCACTCCAGTCCACCCCACTCCTCTCCACTCCACTCCAATCCAATCCCTTCCATCCCATTCCATTCCACTCCACTCTAATCCACTCCGCTCCACTCTACTCCTTTCCACTCCACTCCACTCCTTTCCAATCCACTCCACTCCACTCCTTTCCATTCCTTTCTTTCGACAGGACCTCACTCTGTCACTCAGGATGGAGTGCTGTTGCATAATCTCAGCTTACATTTCATTTCACCTTTCCATTCCATTCCACTCGGTTCCATTCCATTCCATTCTATTCCAATGCACTATACTCCATTCCACTGCATGCCACTCAACTCCCCTCCATTCCCCTCCATTCCATTCCACTCCACTCCACCCCACTTCACTCCATTCCACTCCACTACATGCCATTCCATTCCACTAAAATTCCACTCTACCCTACTACACTCCACTCCAGTCCACTTCACTCCAGTCCACTCCGTTCCACCCCACTCCTCTGCCCTGTACTCCACCCCATTCCGTTCCATTGAGTCACATTCCATGCAAATCCATTCCACTCCACTCCACTCCACTCCTCTCCTCTCCCGTTGACTCCATTCTATTCCACTCCATTCCATTCCACTCCATTACTTTCCATTGCTTTCTTTCGACAGGATCTCTCTCTGTCACGCAGGCTGTAGTACAGTGGCACAATCTCTGCTCACATTTCTTTTCACAATTCCAATCCATTTAATTCCATTCCATTCCACTGTACTCCACTCCACTCCATTCCATTCCGTTCCATTCCACTCCGTTGCAGTCCAGTCCACTCCACTCCACTCCACTTGATCCCATTCCATCCCAGTGCATTCCACGTCATTCCACTCCACTCTACACCACTGCACTCTACACCACTCCACTCCATTACATTCCATTCGTTCCCATTCCATTCCACTCGATTCCACTCTACTCCACTCCATTCCACCCAAATCCATTCCATTCCATTCCACTCCACTCAAATCCATTTCATTCCATTCCACTCCACTCCATTCCATTCCATTCCTTTCTTTCGACAGTATCTAACACTGATCCCCAGGCAGGAGTGCAGTGGCACAATCTCAGCTCACATTTCATTTCAACTTTCCATTCCTTTGCATTCCATTCCATTCCATTCCAATCCATTGCACTCTACTCCACTCCACTCCACACAATTCCATTCTACTCCATGCCATTCCAACCCACTCCATTCCATTCCACTCCACTTCACTTCACTCCACTCCTCTCAACTCCATTCCCTTCCATTCCATTACATTACTCTCCATTACATTACATTCCTTTTTTTCAACAGGATCTCACTCTGTCACCCAGGATGGAGTGCAGTGGCAGAATCTCAGCTCACATTTCATTTCAGCGTTCCATTCCATTCCATAGCATTCCATTACATTCCGTTACACTCCATTACAATGCACTCCACTCCATTCCATTAAATAACAATCCTTTACACTCCATTAGAATCCACTCCACTCCACTGCACTCCACTCCACTCCATTCGATTCCATTGCATTCCATTCCATTCCATCTCACTCCATTCCACTACACTCCACTCTACTCCACTCCACTCCATACCCTTCCACTCCACTCCATTCCAATCATCTCCACTCCACTCCAGTCCCCTCCACTCCTCTCCTCTCCTCTCCATTCGATTTCCTTCTTTTACATTCCATTCCTTTCCACTCCATTCCTCTCCCCTCCTCCCCATTCAACTCCATTACATTCCACTCCAATCCCTTCCATTCGTTTCTTTCAGCAGGGTCTCACTCTCTCAACCTGGCTGGAGTGCAGTGGCACACTCTCAGCTCACATGTCATTTCATTGTTCCGTTGTGTTACGTTGCATTCCATTGCATTCCATTCCATACCACTGCATTGCACTACATTCCATTCCATTCCATTCAATTCCTTTCTACTCCATTCCACTCCACTCCAATGCACTCCACTGCATTCCACTCCAATCCATTCCACTCCATTCCATTCTAATCCATTCCATTCCCCTACATTCCATTCCAATCCACTCCACTCCACTCCATACCATTCTCCCCATTCCATTCCATTCCATTCCATCTACTCCACTCCATTCCATTCTATTCCATACCTTCCCATTCCACTCCACTCCTCTCCATTCCACTGTACTCCACTCCTATACTTTCCTTTCACTCCCATTCAATTCCACTTCGTTCCACTCAACTTCACTCTACTCCAGTCAACTACACTCCACTCCACTCCAGTTCACTGCATTCCACTCCACTGCACTCCACTCCACTCCATTCCATTCCACTTCATCCCATTTCATGCCACTCCACTCCACTTCACTCCACTCCATTCCAATCGAATCCATCCCTTTCCATTCCGTTCCATTCCACACCAATCCACTCCACTCCACTCCACTCCACACCATCCCAATCCATTCCTTTCTTTCGACAGGATCTCACTGTCACACAGGCTAGAGAGTAGTGGCACAATCTCAGGCCACATTTCATTTCAACATACCATTCCATTCCATTCCATTCCATTCCATTCCTTCCACTCCACTCCACTCCATTCCATTAAACACAACTCCACTCCACTCCAAACAACTCCATTCAATTCCATGACTTTGCATTCCACACCATTTCACTTCACTCGTCTCCACTCTACTCGACTCCATGCCATTCCATTCCAATCCATTCCACTCTACTCAGCTCCACACCACTCCACAGCACTACACTCCATTCCATTTTATTATCTTCCACACCATTCAATTCCATTCCTTTCTTTTGACAGGATCTCAATGTAACACCCAGGATGGAGTGCAGTGGCACAATCTCACCTCACATTTCACTTCACTATTCTATTCCATTTCATTACATTGCATTCCATTACATTACATTCCATGCCATTGCATTCCACCCCATTCCATTCCACTCCACTCCACTCCACTCCACTCCACTCCACTCCACCCCATCCGATCCATTTCATTCCATTCGACTCCTCTCCACTCCACTCCACTCTGTTCCACTCCATCCAATTCCATACCAACCCATTCCACTGCACTACAGTCCACAACACTAGACTCCACTCGATTTCATTTCATTCCATTCCTTTACACTCCATTGCACTCCACTCCACCCCACTTCACTCCACTGCACTCCACTTCACTGCATTCCATTCCATTCCATTCCATTCCATTCCATTCCATTCCATTCCATTCCATTCGATCCCACTCCATTCAATTTCACTCCGCTCCACTCCACTCAACTCCACTCCATCCTATTCCTTTCCATTCCTTTGCACTCCAAAGCACTCAACTCCTCTCCACTTCACTCCAATGCACTCCAATACACTCCATTCCATTCCATCCCACTCCATTCCACTCCACTCCACTCCACTGCACTCCACTCCATCCCATTCCACTTCACTCCATTCCACTCCACTCCAGTCCACTCCACTCCTCTCGACTCCACTCCACTCCATCGCTATCCCTTCCATCCCATTCCATTCCACTCCACTCCAATCCACTCCCTTCCAATCCACTCCATTCCAAGGCACTCCACTCCACTCTATTCCATTCCATTCCATTCCTTTCCACTCCAGTGCATTCCATTCCTTTCTTTCAACAGGACCTAACTCTGTCACCCAGGCTGGAGTGCTGTGGCACAATTTCAGCTCACATATCATTTCCCCATTCCATTCCATTCCTCTCTGTTCCATTCCATTCCATTGCATTCCACTACACTACACTACACTGCACTCCATTCCTCTCCATTGCACTCCATTCCACTCCACCAGCTCCACTCCACTCCATTCCATTCCATCCCAAACCATTCCACTCCATTCCACTCCACTCCACTCCACTGCACTCCACTCCACTCCATTCCATTCCTCTCCTTGCCACTCCATTCCACTCCATCCTAATCCACTCCACTGCATTCCACTCCTCTCCACTCCACTCCATTCCACCCCACTCTTCTGCACTCCACTCCTCCCCATTTCATTCAATTCAGTCACATCCCATTCAGCTCCATTTCTCTCCACTGCACTCCACTCCACTCCTCTTCCCTCCACTCCTTTCTATTCCATTCAATTCAATTCCTCTCGATTCCTTTCCATTGCTTTCTTTTGACAGGATCTCCCTCTGTCACGCTGGCTGGAGTAAAGTGGCACCATCTCTGTTCACATTTCAGTTCACCATTCCATTCCATTTAAATCCGTTCCATTCCACCCCACTCCAGTCCACTCCATTTGTTCAATTACATTCCACTTCATTGCAATCCAATCCACTCCACTCCACTCCTCTCGATCCCATTCCATCCCATTCCATTCCACTCCATTCCACTCCATTCCACAATATTCCACTCCGTTATATTCCATTCCTTCACATTACTTTCCACTCCATTCCACTCCACTCCATTCCACTCCTCTCTAATCCATTCCATTCCATTCCATTCCACTCCATTCCATTCCTTTCCTTTCTTTTGACAGCATCTCTCGCTGTCCCCCAGGCAGGAGTGCAGTGGCAAAATATCAGCTCACATTTCATTTCACATTTCCATTCCGTTGCATTCCATTCCATTCCATTCTATTCCTTTCAATTGCACTCCACTCCACTCCACTCCATTCCATTCTACTCCACGCCATTCCATTCCTCTCCACTTCACTCCACTCTACTCCCCTCCTTTCCCTTCCATTCCACTACATTCAACTCCATTCCATTCCATTCCTTTCTTCTGACAGGATGTGACTCTGTCACCCAGGCTGGAGTGCAGTGGCACACTCTCAGCTCACATTTCATTTCACCATTCCATTCCATTGCATTCCATTCCAGTGCATTCCTTTCCATTCCATTCCTTCCACTCCACTCCACTCCATTCCATTAAACTCCACTCCTTTCCATTAATTTCCATTCCATTACACTCCATTACACTCCACTCCACTCCACTTCACTCCACTCCACTCCACTCCATTCCATTCCATTCCATTCCTTTCCAACTTACTCCATTGCAATCCACTCCACTCTGCTCCAACCTACTGCACTCCACTCCAACACATTCCATTCCATTCCAGTCCTCCCCATTCCAATCCTCTCCACTTCAATCCAGTCCCTTCCACTCCTCTCCACTCCATTCCATTCGATTCCCTTCCATCCCATTCCATTACACTCCACTCCTTTCCACTCCATTATGTTACATTACATTACATTACATTACATTACATTACATTACATATTACATTACATTACATTACATATTACATTACGTTACATTACATATTACATTACATTACATTACATTACATTACATTACATTACATTACACTCCAATCCATTTGATTCTTTCTTTCGACATTATATCACTCTATCACTCCGTTTGGAATCCACTGTCATAATCTCAGCTCACATTTCATTTCACCATTTCATTGCATTCCATTCCATTCAATTCAATTCCATTTCATTCCATTCCATTCCCTTCCATTCCATTGCATTCCATGGCGTTCCATCCGTTCCCCTCCATTCCACTCCATTCCACTCCACTCCACTGCACTCCACTCCACTCCATTCCACTCCATTCCATTCTATTGCATTCCTCTCCATTCCACTCCACTCCGCTCCACTCCATCCCATTGAACCCCATTCCTTTCCACCCCATTCCATCTACTCCACTCAACTCCACTCTACTCCACTCAACTCCACTCTACTCCACTCCATTCCATCCCATTCCATTCAACTCCACTCCTCTCCACTCCACTCCTCTCTACTTCACTCCAATATTTTCTATTCACTCTTTCCATACCACTGCGTTCCACTACACTGCACTCCACTCCAATCCACTGCATTCCATTCCACTCCACTGCAATCCACTCCACTCCATTCCATTCCAATCCATCTCATTCCATTCCACTGCACTTCACTCCACTCCATTCCATTGGATTCCATCCCTTTCCATTCCGTTCTACTCCACATCACTCTACTCCACTCCACTCCACTCCACTCTCTTCCATTCCATTCTTTTCTTTCGACAGGATCTTACCCTGTCACCCAGGCTGGAGTGCAGTGGAAGAATCTCAGTTTACATTTCATTTCAACATTCCGTTGCATTCCATTCCATTCCATTCCACTCCACTCCACTCCATTCCATCAAAATCCACTCCACTCCCCACCACTCCATTCAGTTCCATGTCTTTGCATTCTATGCCATTCCACTCCACTCCATTCCACTCTACTCGACACCATCCCACTCCATTCCATTCGATTCCACTCCACCCCACACCACTCCACTCCATTCCATTCCTAACATTCACCTCCATTCAATTCCATTCCTTTCTTTTGACTGGTTCTCACTGTAACACCCAGGATGGAGGGCAGTGGCACAATCTCAGCTCAAATTTCATTTCACCATTCCATACCATTTCATTACATTGCATTCCATTTCATTGCATTCCATACGGTTCCATTCCACTCCATTCCTTTCCATTCCATTCCACTCCAATCCACTTCACTCCACCCCACTCCACTCCATTCTATTCCATTCCATTCCTTTCAATTCCCCTCTGCTCCACTCCGTTTCACTCCATCCCATTCCATTCCAACCCACTCCATTCCACTCCAATCCACACCAGTCCACTTCATTCCATTCCATTCCATTACATTCCTTTACACTCCATTGCACTCCACTCCACTCCCCACCAGTCCACTGCACTCCATTTCACTTCGTTCCATTCCACTTCATTCCATTCCATTCCACCCCACTCCATTCAAATCCACTACACTCCATTCCACTGCACTGCACTCCATCCCATTCCATTCCGTTCCATTCCACTCTCTTCCAATCCACTCCACTCCACTCTTTTCCACTCAACTCCACTCCGATCCATTCAATTCCATTCCATTCCATTCCACTCCAATCCATTACATCCCTTTCTTTCGACAGTATCTCTCTCTGTCACCCCGGCTGGAATGCAGTGGCACAATCTCAGCTCACATTTCATTTCACCATCCCATTGCATTCAATTCTAATCCATTCCATTCCATTTCAAGGCATTCCATTCCATTGTTTTGCATTCCATTCGAATCCATTCAATTCCATTCCATTGCATTCCTTTCCTTTCCATTCCTTTCCACTCACTTCCACTCTATTCGACTCCACTCCACTGATCCCCACTCTACTCCATTCCACTCCATTCCACTCCATTCCATTCTGTTCCATTCCATTCCTCTCCATTCCACTCCAATACACTCCCACCCATCCCATTCCACCGCATTCAATTCCACTCCTTTCCACTCCACCCAATTCCACTACACTCCATTTCATCCCATCCCATTCCACTCCACTCATCTCCAATGCACTCTACTCTACTCCAATACTTTCAAATCTCTCCCATTACTTTCCATTCCATTCACTTCAACTCCACTCCCCTACATTATACTACACTACACGACAATCCCCTTCAATACACTCCATTCCACTCCACTCCACTCTATTCCATTCCAATCCGTACCTTTCCACCCCACTCCACTACACTTCACTTCACTTCACTTCACTCCACACCACTCCACTCCACTCCATTCCATTCCAATCTATCCCATTCCATTCCAATCCACTCCACTGCACTCCATTCAATTCCTTCCCATTCCATTCCATGCCACTCCAAACCACTCCAATCCACTCGACTCCACTCCATTACATTACATTCCTTTCTTTCGACAGGATCTCACTGGGTCACCCAGGCTAGAGTGCAGTGGCACAATCTCAGCTCACAGTAAATTTCACCTTTCCATTCCATTCCATTCCGTTACATAATATTCCATTCCACTCCAATCCACTAAACTCCACTCCATTCCTTTCCATTCCTTTCCATTCCACTCCTCTCAACTCCACTCCACTCCAGCCCACTCCATTCCATTGCACTCCATCCCAATGCATTCCACTCCCTTGCACTCCTCTCCTGTCCACTCCAAACCACTCCATTCCCTTCCCTTCCATTCCATTCCTTTCCATTCCATTCCATTCCACTCCATTCCTTTCCATTCCATTCCATTCCACTCCATTCCTTTCCATTCTTTTCTTTCGACAGGATCTCACTCTGTCACACAGGGTGGAGTACAGTGGCAGAATCTCAGCTCAGATTTAATTTCATCACTCCATTTCAATGCATTGCATTCCATTCCATTCAATTGCATTCCATTCCATTCAGTTTCTGTCCGCTCCATTCCACTGCATTTCACTCCACTCTAATCCACTCCACTCCACGCCACTCCACTCCATTCCACTCCATTCCATTCTTTTCCATTCCATTCCACTCCATTACACTCCTCTCAACTCCACTCCACTCCATCCCATTCCACCCCATTCCATTCCCCGCCATTCCACTCCCCTCCACTCCACTCCACTGCACTCCACTCCAATCCATTCCATTCCATTCCTTTGCATTCCACCCCACTACAATATACTCCAATCCATTCCACTCCATTCCATTCCATACCATCCAATTCCCTTTCACTCCATTCCAACCCATTCCTTTCTTTCAACAGGATCCCACTCTGTCCCCCAGGCTGGAGTTCAGTGGCACAATCTCAACTCACATTTCATTTCACTATTCCATACCATTCCATTCTATTCCATTCCATTCCATTTCATTCCACTCCACTCCACTCCACTCCAATCCACTCCATTCCATTGCATTGCATTCCTCTCCATTCCATTCCACTCCACTCTACTCCACTCTACTCCACTCCACTCCACTCCACTCCATTCACTTCCTTTCTGATCAATTCCATTCCACTCGTTTCCACTCCACTCCATTCCACTCCACTCCAATCCATCCCATTCCAACCCATTCCTTTCCACTCCACTCCACTCCATTCCCTTCCATTATATCCCATTGCATTTCACTCCATTCCATTCCATTCCATTACACTCCATTCCACTCAACTCCACTCCATTCCATTGCATTACATTTGCATCAAATTCCATTACATTCCACTCCACTCCATTCCATTCCACTCGACTCCACTCCACTCCTCTCCACTCCAATCCTCTCCATTGCACTACTCTCCATTCCACTCCTCTCCACTCCACTCAATTCCATTCCATTCCATCCCATTCCATTCCACTCCATTCCTCTCCATTCCACTCCTCTCCACTCCATTCCACTCTCTTCCATTCTATTCCATTCCTTTCCACTCCATTTTATTTCATTCGATCCTTCCCACTCCATTCCTTTCCGTCCCTTCTTTTGACAGGATCTCACTCTGTCACACAGGCTGGAGTGCCGTGGCAAAATCTCAGCTCACATTTTATTTCACCATTCCATTCCGTTCCATGCTGTTCCGTTTCATTCCATTCAATTCCACTCCTCTCCACTCCACTACACCCAAATCCACCGTAATCCACTCACTCCATTGCATTCCATCCCTTCCCATTCCACGCCACTCCTCTCTTCTCCACTCCACTCCACTCAAAGCCTCTCCATTCCATTACATTCAATGCCATTCCACTCCACTCACCTCCACTCCACTCCACTCCCTTCCATTCCATTCCACTCCACTCCATTCCATTCTTTTCTTTCGACACTATCTCACTCTGACACCCAGGCTGGAGTGCAGTGAAACAATCTCAGCTCACATTTCATTTCACCATTCCATTCCATTCCATTCAATTCAATTCCATTCAGTTCCAATCCACTCCACTCCAGTCTATTCCATTCCTTTTCATTCCATTCTATTCCACTCCACTCCACGCCTCTCTATTCCACGCCATTTTTCTCCATGCCATTCCATTCCACTCCATTCCACTCCACCCCAATCCATTCCATCAAATTCCATGCCATTCCATTCAACTACATTCCACTCCAATCCACTAAACTCCACTCCACTCCACTCCTCTCCTTTCCATTTCATTCCATTCTATCCCTTTCCATTCCCATCTATTCTACTCCAATCCACTGCACTCGACTCCAGTCCACTTCACTCCACGCCATTCCCTTTCATTGCATTCCATCCCACTCCACTCCACTCCCCTTGACTCCACTCCACTCTATTCAATTCCATTCTTTTCCACTCCAATCCATTCCGTTGCTTTGCTTTCTTTCTACAGGATCTCACTCTGTCACCCAGGATGGAGTGCAGTGGCACAATCTCACCTAACATTTCACTTCACCATTCCATTCCATTCCATTCCATTCCACTTCACTCCACTCCACTCTACTCCTGTCCACTCCACTCTAATCCATTCCATAACTTATTCCACTCCACTCCATCCCATTCCATTCTATTCCATTCCACTCCAATCCACTGCATTCCACACCACTGTTCTACACTCCATTCCACTACATTAAACTCCATTCCTTTCCATCCCATTCCATTCCACTCCATTCCACGGCATTCCTTTCCACTCCACTCCACTCCACTCTACTCCACTAAACTCCACTCCTGTCCACTCCACTCTATTCCATTCTGTACTGCAACGTTCTATTCCACTCCATTCCAATTCACTCTACTCCACTCCCCTCCACTCCAATCCTTTCCATTCCATTCTTTTCCTTTTCATTCCAGTAAATGACATTCCATTCCAGTACATGACATTCCATTCCATTCTATTCCCTTCCATTCCTTGCCACTCCATTCCATTCCTTTCTTTTGACAGGATCTCATTCTGTCACCCATGCTGGAGTGCAGTGGCACAATCTCAGCTCACATTTCATTTCACCATTCTATTCCATTCCATTCTGTTTCATTCCATTCCATTCCATTCTACTATACTACACTCCACTCCACTCCATTCCACCCAAATCCATTCCAATTCACTGCATCCATTGCACTCCATGCCATCACATTCCACTCCAGTCCTCCCCACTTCACTTCACTCCATTCCATTCCACTCAATCCCATCCCATTACACTTCATTCCTCTCCACTCCACTCCATTCCATTCCATTCCTATCTTTCGACAGGATCTCACCTTGTCACACTGGCGGGAGTGCAGTGGCACAATCTTAGCTGACATTTCATTTCACCATTCCATTCCAATACTTTCCATTGCATTCCATTCCATTCCAATACTTTCCATTCCATTCCATTCCATTCCAATACTTTCCATTGCATTCCATTCCATTCCAATACTTTCCATTCCATTCCATTCCATTCCACTCCATTCTAATCCACTGAACTCTGCAGCAGCACTCCACTCCACTTTATTCCATTACATTACATTCCACACCATTCCTTTCCACTCCACTCCACTCGATCCCATTGAATCCCATTCCATTCCACTGCATTCCACACCACTCCACTCCACTCCATTCCATTCCATTCCATCCTGTTCCATTCCACTCCACTCGACTCCACTCCACTCCACTCCACTCCATTCCATTCCATTCCATTACTTTCCTTTCCATTCCATTCCATTCCATTCCTTTGCTTTCCTTTCTTTCTTTCTTCAGGATCTCACTCTGTCACCCAGGCTGGAGTGCAGTGGCACAAAGTCAACTCACATTTTATTTCGCAATTCCGTTCCGTTGCAAACCTTTCCATTCCATTGCATTGCATTCATTCCATTCCATTCCATTCCATTCCACTCCTCTCTTCTACATACCATTCCAGTCCATGCCATTCCATCCCATTCCATGCCATTCCTTTCCACTACAGTCCCCTCCACTCCACTCCACTCAATTCCATTCCATCCCTTTCCTTTCCACTCCATTGCACTCCACTACACTCCAATCCACTCCATTGCATTCCAATCCATCCCATTCCATTCCACAGTATTCCACTGCACTCCATTCTTCTCCACTCCATTCCTTTCCATTCCATTCCATTCCATTCCTTTCTTTTGATAGGATTTAACTTTATCACCCAGGATGCAGTTCAGTGGCACAACCTCAGCTCACATTTCATTTCACCATTCCATTCCATTTCATTCCGTTCCTTTCCATTCGATTCCATTCCACTCCACTCCACTCCACTCCAATCCATTCCACTCCACTCAACTGCACTCCACTCCACTTTACTCCATCCGATTCTATTCCACTCCATTCCACTCCACTCCATTCCACTCCAATCCACTCCACTCCTCACCACTCCATTCCAATCCATTCCGTTCCATTCCACCCCATTCCATGCCATTACATTGCACTCCATTCCACTCTACTGCACTCCACTCCACTCCACTCCACTCCACTACATTCCATTCCATTCCATTCCATTCCATTATATTCCATTCCTTTCTTTCGACACCATATCACTGTGACACCCAGGATTGAGTGCAGTGAAACAATCACAATTCACATTTCCTTTCACCATTCCATTCCATTCCATTCCATCCTACTCCACTCCACTCCACTCCATTCCATTACATTTCATTTGGTTCCAATCCTTTCCACTCCATTCCACTCCACTCCACCCTACTCCACGCCATTCCACTCCATGCCATTCCACTCCATCCCATTCCATTCCACTAAATTCCACTCCACTCCATTCCATTCCATTAAATTCCATCCCATTCATTTCCACTCCATTCAACTCCACTCCACGAAACTCCACTCCACTCCACTCCTTTCCATTGCATTCCATCCCTTTCCATTCCAATACATTCCACTCCACCTCACTGCACTCCACTCCAGTACAGTCCACTCCACTGCACGCCATTACATTCCATTGCATTCAATTCCATTCAATTCAATTCCATTCCATTCTGTTCCACTCCATTCCATTCCCTTCCCTTCCATCCCACTCCACTCCACTCCACTCCACTCGACTCCACTCCACTCCATTCAATTCCATTCTTTTCCATTCCACTCCATTCCATTGCTTTACTTTCTTTCGACAGGATCTCACTCTGCCACACAGGCTGGAGCACAGTGGCACATCCTCAGGTCACATTTCACCTCACCATTCCATTCCATTGCATTGCATTCCATTCTATTCCATCCCACTTCACTCCACTCCACTGCATCCCATTCTACTCCGCTCCACTCGACTCCACTCCACTCCATTCAATTCCATTCTTTTCCATTCCACTCCATTCCATAGCTTTACTTTCTTTCGACAGGATCTCTCTGTCACACAGGCTGCAGTGCAGTGGCACAATGTCAGGTCACATTTCATTTCACCATTCCATCCCATTCCATCCCATTCCATTCCTTTCCATTTCTTTCCATTCCATTCCATTCCATACCTCTCAACTTCATTCCATTCCATCCCATTCCATTCCACTCCACTCCACTCCAGTCCATTCCACTCCACACCACTCCACTCTATTCCATTCCATCCCTTTGCATTCCACTCCATTCCAACCTACTCCACTTCACTCCAAACTACTCCACTCCGTTCCATTCCACTCCATAAAATTCCACTCCACTCCACTCCATTCCATTCTATTGCATTCTTTTCCATTCCACTCCACTCCACTCCACTGCACTCCAATCTACTCCTTCCATTCCAATCCACTCCACTCCAATCCACTCCACCCCAATCCGTCCATTCCATCCCATTCCATTCCACTCCATTCACTCCACTCCACTTCACTCCAGTCCACTCCACTTCACTCAAATCCACTCCACTTCACTCCAATCCACTCCACTCGTCTCCACTCCATTCCATTCTATTACATCCCATTGCATTCAACTTCATTCCACTCTGCTCCATTACACTCCACTCTACCTCACTCCACTGCATTCCATTCCATCCCGTTGTATTCCACCCCATTGCATTCCATTCCTTTCTTTCGACAGGATCTTGCTCTTTCACCCAAGCTGGAGTGCAGTTGCACATTCTCAGCTCACATTTTATTTAACCTTTCCATTCCATTGAATTCCATTCCATTCCTTTCCATTCCATTCCATTCCATTTCATTCTATTCCATTCCTATCCATTGCAATCCTCTCCACTCCACTCCTCTCCACTCCATTCCACTCCACTCCATTCCACTCCACTCCACTCCGTTCCATTCCATCCCATTCAATTCCGTTCCACTCCATTCCACTCCAATCCACTCCACTCCATTCCATCCCATTCCATCCCTTTCCATTCTATTCCAATCAACTGCATTCCAAACCACTCATCTATACTCCACTACACTCCACTCCATCCCATTCCACCCATTCCTTTCCACTTCATTCCACTCCACTTGACTCCACTCCACTCCATTCCATACTATTCCATCCCAAACCTTTGCACTCCATGGCACTCCACTCCACTCTACTCCATTGCATTCCATTCCATTCCATTCCAGTCAATTTCTCTCCAATCCACTCCACACCACTTCACTCCATTCCATTCCGTCCCATTCCTTTCCACTCTACTCCACTCCACTCCACTCCAATCCACTGCACTCCATTACATTCTATTTCATCCCATTCCATTCCACTCCATTCCACTCCACTCCACCCCAATCTACTCCACTCCACTCAACAGAACTCTACTGCACTCCACTGCATTCCTGTACATTCCATTCCTTTCCACTCCGTTACATTCCATTACTTTCTTTCAACACGATCTCACTCTGTCACCCAGGATGGATTACAGTGGCACAGTCTCACCTCACATTACATTTCACCGTTCCTTTCCATTCCATTCCATTCCACTCCACTCCACTCCACTCCTCTGCACTCCATTCCATTCCATTCCATTCCACTCCATTCCACTCCACTCCAGTCCACTCCACTCATCTCCTCTCCACTTCATTCCACTCCTTTCCACTCCTTTCCTCTCCACTCCACCCCACTCCATTCCATTCCATTCCATTCCACTCCCATTCCACTCCACTCCACTCCACTCCACACCAGTCCACTTCATTCCATTCGTTTCCGTCCCATACCATTCTACTCCACTCCACTCCCCTCCACTCCACTCCACTCCACTCCATTCCATTCCATATCATTCCATTCCACTCCATCCCATTCCTTTCTTATGACAGTATCTCACTGTGTCATCAAGGCTAGTGTCACCAAGGCCGTGGCACAATCTGAGCTGACATTTCATTACACCATTTCTTTCCATTCCATCCCATTTAATTCGATTCTATTCCACGGCACTGCACTCCATTCCATTCCGTTCCATTCCACTCCCTTACACTCCACTCTACTCCATTCCATTCTATTCCATTCCATTCCACTCCAATCATCTCCAGTCTACTCCACTCCCCTCGATCCCTTTCCATCCCATTCCATTCCACTGCATTCCACTCCTCTCCACTCCATTCAACTCTACTCCACTCCATTCCATCCAATTCCAGTCAAGTCATTCTCCTCCTCTCCACTCCACTCCACTCCACTCCATTCCATTCCAAATCCATTCCATTCCACTCCATCGATTTCATTAATTTTATTGACAGGATCTCATGCTATCACCCAGGCTGGAGTGCACTGTCACAGTCTCAGCTCACGCTTCATTACACCATTCCATTCCGTTGCATTCCATTCCATTCCATTGCATTCCATTCCATTCCACTCCACTCCACTCCAATTTACTCCAATCCATTCCATTCCACTCCATGCCATTCCACTCCACTCCATTCCACTCTACTCCTCTCCACTTCAGTCCATTCCATTTGATTCCATTTCATTGCACTCCGTTCCACTCCATTACCCTCCACTCCTCTCCACTGCACTCCACTCTACTCCATTCCATTCCATTTCATTCCATTCCATTCCATCCCACTCCCCTCCACTCTACTCCATTCCATTCCATTCCACTCCATTCTTCTCCACTCCACTCCTTTCCATCCCATTACATTCCACTCCATTCCACTCCACTCCAGTCCACTCCATTCCATTCCATCTGATTCCATTCCACTGCATTCCCCTCCACTAGATTCCACTCCATTCCACTCGACTACAATCCACTCCATTCAATTCCATTCTATTCCATTCAACTCCATTCCATTATGTTTCTTTCTTTCGACAGTATCTCCCACTGTCACACAGGCTGGAGTGCAGTGGCACAATCTCATCTCACCTATCATTTCACCATTCCATTCCATTTCATTTCATTCCATTCCATTCCACTCGCCTCCACTCCACTCCAATAAATTCCATTCCATTCCACTCCACTCCACTCCACCCCACTCCATTCCACTCCACTCCACTCCACTCCATTCCATTATATCCCTTTCCTTTCACTCAATTCCACTCCACTCCACTCCATTCCATTCCATTACATCCAGTTCCATTCCACTGCATTCCACTCCACTCCACTCCACTCCACTCCATTCCAATGCATTACAATACAATCTATTGCATTTCATTCCTTTCTTTCGACAGGATCTCACTCTGTCACACAGGCTGCAGTGCAGTGGCACAATGTCAGCTCTCATTTCATTTCACAATTCCTTTCCATTCCATTCCATTCGATTAAATTAGATTCCATGCCACTCCACTCCACTCGGAGTAATTTGATCATCTGAAGCCTTCTTCTCTCAGCTCATTAAAGTCGTTCTCCGTCTAGCTTTGTTCCATTGCTGGTGAGGATCTGCGTTCCTTTGGAGGAGAAGAGGTGCTCTGCTTTTTAGAGTTTCCAGTTTTTCTGCTCTGTTTTTTCCCCATCTTTGTGGTTTTATCTACTTTTGGTCTTTGATGATGGTGATGTACAGATGAGTTTTTGGTGTGGATGTCCTTCCTGTTTGCTAGTTTTCCTTCTAACAGACAGGACCCTCAGCTGCAGATCTGTTGGAGTACCCGGCCATGTGCAGTGTCAGTCTGCCCTTGCTGGGGTGCCTCCCAGTTAGGCTGCTCGGGGGTCAGGGGTCAGGTACCCACTTGACGAAGCAGTCTGCCCGTTCTCAGATCTCCAGCTGCATGCTAGGAGAACCACTGCTCTCTTCCAAGCTGTCAGACAGGGACATTTAAGTCTGCAGAGGTTACTGCTGTCTTTTTGTTTGTCCGTGCCCTGACCCCAGAGGTGGAGCTTACAGAGGCAGGCAGGCCTCCTTGAGCTGTGGTGGGCTCCACCCAGTTCGAGCTTCCCGGCTGCTTTGTTTTCCTAAGCAAGCCTGGGCAATGGTGGGAGCCCCTCCCCCAGCCTCGCTGCCGCATTGCAGTTTGATCTCAGGCTGCTGTGCTAGCAATCAGTGAGACTTCGTGTGGGTAGGACCCTCTGAGCCAGGTGCGGGATATAATCTCCTGTTGTGCCATTTTTTAAGCCCATCAGAAAAGCGCAGTATTCGGGTGGGAGTGAACCGATATTCCAGTTGCTGTCTGTCACCTCTTTCTTTGACTAGGAACGCAAACTCACTGACCCCTTGCACTTCCCAAGTGAGGCAATGCCTCGCCCTTCGGCTCACGCATGGTGCGGCCACCCACAGACCTGCACCCACTGTCTGGCACTCCCTAGTGATATGAACCTAGTACCTCAGACGGAAATGCAGAAATCATCCGTCTTCCTCGTCGCTCTTGCTGGGAGCTGCAGACCGGAGCTGTTCCTATTCGACCACCTTGGCTTCCGACCATCCTCATTTCACATATTAGTATACCATTCCATTCCGTTGCATTCCATTCTATTGCATTGCATTGCATTCCTTTCCATTCCATTCTATTCCATTCAGTTCCATTCCACTCCTCTCCACTCCACTCCAATCCACCCCATTCCATTCCATTACATCCCAATCCATTCCACTCCATTCAACTCCACTCCACTCCACTCCACTCCACTCCATTCCATTCCATCCCATTCCATTCCATTCCACAACATTCCATTCCATTCCTTTCTTTTGACAGGATCTCATGCTGTCACACAGGCTGGAGTGCAGTGGCATCTCAGCTCACGTTTCATTTCAAAATTCCATTCCATTCCATTCTATTCCATTGCATTCCATTGCATTCCATTGCATTGCATTCCAATCCATTGCATTTCGTTCGATTCCATTCCATTTTTTACATCTCCATTCCACTCCATTTCACTCCTCTCCACTGCTCTCCTTTCAATTGCACTCCACTCCACTCCACTTAATGCCACTACATTCCATTCCACTCCATTCCAATCCATTTCTTTCTTTCGACAGCATCTCAGTCTTTACCCAGGCTGGAGTCCAGTGGAACAATCTCAGCTCACATTTCATTTCACGATTCCATTCCACTCCATTCCATTCCAATCCATTCTATTTCACTCCACTCCACTCCACACCAGTACATTCTTTTCCATCCCATTCCATTTCACTCCACTCCTCTCCACTCCACTCGACTCCATTTCATTCCATCCCATTCCATTCCTCTCCATTTCACTCCACTCCACTTCACTCCATTCCACTCCATCCCATTCCATTCCTCTCCATTCCCCTCCACTCCACTCCACGACTCACCACTCCACTCCAATATACTAACTTCCATTCCATGCCATTCCAGTCTATTCCAGTCCACTCCTCTCCAATCCACTCCATTGCGTTCCATACCATGGCATTCCAATCCATTAAACTCCAGTCCACTTCACACCATTCTATTCCCTTCCATTTCATTCCTTTCCCTTCAATTCCCTTCCAATCCACTCAACTCCACACCACTTAACTCCACTTCACTCCACTCTATTCTATTCCATCCCATTCCATTCCATTCCCTTCCACTCCACTCCAATCCACTCTACTCCACTACACTCCATTAAATTTCCTTCCATTCCATTCCACTCATTTCTATTCCATTCCTTTGTTTTGACAGGATCTCACTCTGTCACCCAGGTTGGAGTGCAGTGGCAAAATCTCAGTTCACATTTCATTTCACCATTCCATTCCATTCCATGCCATTCCATTCCTTTCCATTCCACTCCCTTCCATTCCATTGAATTCCACTCCACTTCACTGCAATCCACTCCATTCCTTTCCATTCCATTCCATTCCACTCCAATCCACTCCATCCTACTCCATTCTATTCCATTACACTCCATTCCATTTCATTCCACTCCATTACAATACAGACCATTCCACTCCACTCCACTCCACTCCACTCCACTCCACTCCATTCCATTCCATTCCATTCCATTCCATTCCATTCCACTCTGCTCCATTCCATTCCTTTCTTTCAACAGGATCTCACTGTCATCCAGGTTTGAGTGCAGTGGCACAATCTCAGCTTGCTTTTCATTTTAGCATTCCATTCCATTCCATTCCATGCCATTCCACTCTTTTCAATTCCTTTCCATTCCATTCCATTCCAGTCCACTCCAATCCGTTCCATTCAATCCCATCCCATCCCATCCCATCCTGTTCCATTCCTCTCCACTTCTCTACACTCCACTCCTCTGCACTCCATTCCGTTCCATTCCATTCTATTAAACTCCTTTCCACTCCATTCCCCTACACCACACTCCACTCCACTACACTCCATTCCATTCCGTTGCATTCTGCTCTATTCCATTCCATTCCACTCATTTCAATTCCATTCCATTCCATTCCCTGCCACTCCATTCCACTCCACTGCACTCCACTCCAATCCACTCCACTCCATTCAATTTCACTCCATTCCATTCCACTCCACTCCATTCCACTCCTCTCCACTCCACTCCATCCCATTCCATCCCATTCCATTCCACTCCATTGCACTCCACTCCACTCCAGGCCACTCCATTCCACTCCTCTCTACTCCTTTCCTTTCCATCCCATTCCATTCCACACCATTAAACTGCACTCCTATCCAATCCACTCCTCTCAACTCCATTCCGTTGCATTTCATCCCATTCCATTCCACTCCCTTCCACTCTACTCCACTCCACTCCACTCCATTCCATTCCATCCCATTCAACTCCCTTCCATTCAATTCTTTTATTTTGATGGGATCTCACTCCATCACATAGACTGGAGTGCAGCGGCACAATCTCAGCTCAAATTTCATTTCACCATTCTGTGCCATTCCATTCCATTCCATTACTCTCCACTCCACTCCATTCCATTCCATCACATACCATTCCATGCCACTCCACTCCACTCCACTCCATTGCATTCCTTTCCATTCCTTTCCACTCCATTCATATCCATTCCTTTCTTTTGGCAGGGTCTCACTGTGTCACACAGGCTGGAGTGCAGTGGCACAGTCTCAGCTCACATTTCATTTCACCATGCAATTGCATAGCATTCATTGCATTCCTTTACATTGCATTCCATTGCATTCCATTCCATTCAATTCCATTCCAGTCCACTCCATTCCACTCCACACCACTCCACTTCACTCCAACTCATTCCATTCCATTCCACTCCATTCCATTACATACCTTTCTTTCCACAGGATCTCACTCTATCATACAGGCTGGAGTGCAGTGGCACAATATCAGTTCACATTTCATTTCACGATTCCACTCCATTCCATTCCAGTCCATTCCATTCCGTTCCTTTCCACTCCATTCCACTACACTCTACTCCACTCCACACCATTGCCTTCCATCCCATTCCATTCCATTCCATTCCATTCCACTCCAGTTCATTCCAATCCGTTCCATTCCATCCCATTCCTTTCCAATCTATTCCATTCCACTCCAGTCAACTCCACTCCACTACACTCCACTAAATTGCATTCCATTCCATAATATTCCACTCCATTCCATTCCATTGCTTTCTTTCGAAGGGATTTCACACTGTCAGCCAGATTAGAGTGCAGTCCCACAATCTCACCTCATATTACATTTCACCATTCCATTCTATTTTTTCATTCCATTCCATTCCATTCCAATCGACTCCATTCCATTCAATTCCATTCCATTCCTCTCCATTCCATTCCACTTCACTCCACTCCACTCCATTCCATCCCATTCCATTTACCTCCATTCCACTCCATTCCAATAAACTCCAATCCACTCATCTCCACTCTTTTCCATTCTATTCCCTGCCATTCCATTCCACTCCTTTCTACTCCATTCCACTCCACTCCCCTCGACTCCACTGTACTCCTCTCCAATCTATTCCATTCCATTCCATTCCAATCCATTCCATTCCATTCCAATCCATTCCATTCCACTCCTTTCTATCGACATGATCTCACTCTGTCACCCCGGCAGGAGTGAAGTGGCACAATCTCTGCACTCATTTCATTTCACTATTCCATTTTATCCCAACCCCCTCCATTCCACTCCATTCCACTCCTATCCAATACATTCTATTCCATTCCATTCCATTCCCCTCAAATGCAATCCATTCCTTTCTTTCTACAGGATCTCACTCCATCGCCCAGGCTTGGGAGCAGTGTCACAATATCAGCTCAAGTTTCATTTCAGCATTCCATTCCATTCCCTTCCATTCCATTCCATTCTATTCCATCGCATTCCATTCCATATAATCCCACTGCAATCCACTCCACTCCATTCCCTTCCATTCCATTCCATTCCACTGTGTTCCATTCCATTCCACTCCTCTCCACTCCACTCCACTCCAATCCATTCCATTCATTTCCATTCCATTCCATTCCATTCAACTCCAATCCACTTCATTCCATCCCTTTCCATTCCACTCCATTGCACTCCACTCCAGTGCACTCCACTCACCTCCACTCCAGTACGTTCCATTCCATGCCATCCAATTACATTGCACTCCATTCCACTCCACTCCAATCCACTCCACTCTACTCCACCCCATTCTATTCTATTCCATATCATTCCACTCCATTCCATTCCATTTCTTTTTTTTGACCGAATCTCACTCTGTCACCCAGGCAGGAGTGCTGCGGTACAATATCACCTCACGTTTCTTTTCACCGTTCCATCCCATTCTATTCCACTCCAATCCACACCACTCCACTACACTCCACTCCATCCGATTCCATCCCATTCTGATACACTCCATTCCACTCCACTCCACTCCACTCCTCTCCATTCCATCCCATCCCATTACATTCCATCCCATCCCATCCCACTCCATTCCACCCCACTCCAGTCAACTCCACTCCACTCCACTCCTCTCCACTCTATTGCATTCCTTTCCATTCTATTCCACTCCATTCCATTCCATTACTTGTTTTCAACAGGAGCTCACTCAGTGACCCATGCTGGAGGAGAGTGGCACGATATCAGCTCACATTTCATTTCACAATTCCATTCCATTGCATTCCATTCCAGTCCATTCCATTCCACTCCACTCCCCTCCACTCCACTCTCCTCCACTCCACTACCCTCCACTCCTGTCCCCTCCACTCCACTCCATTCCATTCCATTCCATTCCATTCCATTCCATTCCATTCCACTCCATTTCATTCCATTCCACTCCATTTCTCTCCACTCCACTCACCTTCACTACATTCCATTCCATCCCATTCCATTCCAATCCATTCCATTCCACTCCACTCCACTCCTCTCCATTCCAATCCACTGCATTCCATTCCATTCCATTGCATCCCTTCCCATTCTACTCCATTCCACTCCACACCACTACACTGTACTCCTCTCCACTCTACTGCACATCAGTGCATTCCTTTCCATTCCATTCCATTCCACTCCATTCCACTCCAATCCACTGCATTCCAGTCCACTCCTCTCCTCTCCACTCCACTCCTCTCCTCTCCAATCCACTCCATTCCACTCCATTGCATTCCATTCCACTCCACTCCACTCCACAACACTCGACTCCATTCCGTTCCATTTCATTCTATTTCACTCCATTCCTCTGCACTCCACTCCTCTCCACTCCACACAAATTCACTACACTCCATTCTATTCTGTCCGTTTCCATTCCACTTCACTGCACTCCCCTCCACTCCACTTCATTCCACTCCATTCTATTCCACTCCATTCCATTCCACTCCATTCCATTCCTCTCCACTCCAATCCATTCCCATCCATTCCATTCCATTCCACTCCATTCCTTTCCACTCCACTCCACTGCACTACACTCCACACGATCCCATTCCATCCCATTCCATTACACTTCTTTTCACTCCCCTCCACCCCACTCTATTCCTTTCCATTGTATCCCATTCCATTCCACTCCATTACACACCTCTCCACTCCACTCCACTTCACAACATTCTACTACATTCCATTCCATTCCTTTCTTTCAACAGGATCTCTCTCTGTAACCCCGACTGGAGTGCAGTGACACAATCACAGCTTACATTTCATTTCACGATTCCATTGCATTCCATTCCATTCCAACCCATTTCACTGCATTCCCTTGCATTCCATTCCATTCCATTCAATTCCATTCCATTGCATCCATTCCATTCCATTCCATTCCATTCCATTCCATTCAATTCCATTCCATTGCATCCATTCCATTCCATTCCATTCCATTCCATTGCATTCCATTCCATTCAATTCCATACCATTCGACTCCACTCCACTCCATTCCATTCCGTTCCTTTCTTTCAACAAGATCTCACTCTGTCACCCAGGCTTGAGTGCAGTGGCACAACCTCAGCTCACATTTCATTTCACCATTACATTACATTCCATTCCACTCCATTCCACTCCACTCCATTCCATTTAACTCCTCTCCACTCCACTCCACACCACTCCATTTCGTTCCATGCCATTGCATTACACGCCATTCCCCTCAACTCCACTCCACTCCACTTGACTCCATCCCATTCCATTCCACTCCATTCCACTCGATTCCACTCCACACCACTCCACTCCATACCATTCCATTACATTCCACTCCATTCTATTCCGTTCCTTTCGTTTGAAAGGTTCTCACTCTAACACCCAGTATGGAGTGCTGTTGCACAATCTCAGTTCACATTTCATTTCACCGTTCCATTCCATTTCATTCCATTTCTTTGCATTCCATACCATTCCATTCCATACCATTGCATTGCATTCCGTTTCACTTCATTTCACTCCACTCCAGTCCATTCCACTCCATTTCATTCCATTCTACTCCTCTCCACTCCACTCCGTTCCACTCCATCCAATTGCATTCCAATCCATTCCACTCCACTGCACTTCACACCAATCCACTCCACTCTATTCCATTCCATTCCACTCCATTCCAATACACCCCAATGCACTCAAATCCACTCCTCTCCACTCCAGTGCACACCACTACACTTCATTCAATTCTATTCCATTCAAACCACTCAATTCCACTCCACTCCACTCCAATTAACTACACTCCATTTCCATTAAACTCCACTCCACTCCACTCCACATCACTCCATTCCATTCCATGCGATTGCATTCCATGCCATTCCACTCCACTCCAGTCCACTCCACTTGACTCCATCCCATTCCATTCCACTCCCTGCCACTCCACTCCACACCACTACACACTGCTCCACACAACTCCACTCAATTTCATTCCGTTACATTCCACTCCATTCAATTCCATTCCTTTCTTTCAACAGGTTCTCACTCCAACAACCAAGATGGAGTCCGTAGGCAAAATCTCAGCTCACATTTCATTTCACCTTTCCATTCCATTTCATTCCGTTGCATTCCATTCCATTGCATTCGGTACCAATCCATTCCATTCCATTGCATCCATTCCATTCCATTCCACTCCACTCCACTCCACTCCACTCAATTCCAGTCCATTCCACTCCTCTCCACTCCACTCGACTCCACTCCGTGCCATTCCTTCCGATTCCAACCCACTCCATTGCACTCCACTCCACTCCACTGCACTCAATCCCATTCTATCCCTTTCCATTCCACTCCACTCCACTTCACTCAACTGCACTCCACTCTGCTGCATTCCTTTCAATTCCATTCCATTCCATTGCATCCCATTCCATTCCTTTATTTTGAGAGTGTTTCACGCTGTCACACAGGTAAGAGTTCAGTGGCAGAATCTCATGTCCCATTTCATTTCACCTTTGCATTCCATTGCATTCCATTGCATTTCATTCCATTCCACTCCACTCCACTCCACTCAGCTCCACTCCACTCCACCCTTTTCCTTTACACTGCATTCCATTCCGTTTCTCTACATTCCACTCCACTCCACTCCACTCCACTCCACTCCACTCCAATCCATTCCCTTCCATTCCATTCCATTCCACTTCATTCCATGCCATTCTTTTTTTTCGGGAGGATCTCTATCTGTCACCCAGGCTGGAGTGCAGTGGTACAATCTCAGCTCGAATTTAACTTCACCATTCCATTCCATTCCATAGAATTCCATTCCATTCTATTCCACTCCATTCCAAACCACTGCACTCCACTCAACTCCACTCCCTTCCCTTATATTCTATCCGATTCCATTCCACTCTATTCCATTTTGCTTCACTCGTCTCCACTCCATTCCATTCTATTACATTCCACTCCATTCTATTCCTTTTTTTCGACAGCATCTCACTTTGTCACCCAGGGTGGAGTGCAGTGGCACAATCTCAGCTCAGATTTCATTTCACCATTCCATTCCATTCCATTGCATACCTTCCATTCCATTGCATTGCATTCCATTCCATTGCATTGCCTTCCATTCCATTTGATTCCATTGAATTCCAATCCACTAAAATCCATTCCACTCCACTCCACTCCACTCCACTCTACTCCATTCCACTCCATTCCATAGCATCCCATTCGATAACATTGCATCCCATTCCATTCCTTTCTTTCAATAGTTTCTCACTTTGTCCCCCCGGCTGGAGTGCAGTGGCACAATCTCAGCCCAGTTTTCATTTCACCATTCCATTGTATTCGATTGCATTCCATTCCATTCCATTCCATTCCATTCCATTCCATTCCATTGCATTCCATTCCATTCCATTCCATTCCATTCCATTGCATTCCATTCCATTCCATTCCATTCCATTGAATTCCATTGCATTCCGTTCCATTCCATTGCTTTCAATTGCATTCCATTTGATTCCATTCCGTTTCATTCCATTCCATTCCACTCCATTCAACTGCATTCCACTGGTCTCCACGGCAGTCCTACCCACTCCACTGCACTCCATTCGAATGCCTTCCATCCCATTCCATTTCACTCCACTCCACTCCTCTCCACTCCAATCCATTCCATTCCATTCCATTCCATTCCATTCCATTCCATTCCACTCCAATCCATTTCATTCCTTTCTTTCAACAGGTTCTTACTCTTTCCCCCCAGCTGGAGTGCAGTGGCACAATCTCAGCCCACTTTTCATTTCACCATTCCATTGCATTCCATTCCATTCCATTCCATTAAATTCCAATTCATTCTATTCCGTTCCATTGCTTTCAATTGCATTCCATTGAATTCCATTCCAATGCATTCTATTTCATTCCATTCCATTCCGTTCCGTTCCATCGAATTCCATTGCATTCCATTCCATTCCATTGCTTTCAATTGCATTCCAGTCAATTCCATTCCATTCCATTCCATTCCATTCCATTCCATTCCATTCCTTTCCACTCCATTCCACACCACTCCACTCCACTCCATTCCACACCCATCCATTAAATTCCAGTAACTTCTGTTCCATTCCACTCCATTCCATTCCATTCCTTTCTATTGACAGGATCTCATGCTGCCACCAAGGCTGGAGTGCAGTGGCACAATCTCATCTCACATTTGAATTCACAATTCCATTCTGTTGCATTCTATTCCATTCATTCCTTTTCATTGCATTCCATTCCATTTCATTCCTTTGCATTCCCTTCCATTCCGTTGGCTTCCATTCCATTCCATTCCTTTCCACTCCATTCCCCTCCTTTCCATTCCACTCTACTTCACTCTACTCCACTCCATTCCATTCCTTTCCCACTCATTCCAATCCACTCCCCTCCACTCCATTCCATTCCAGTCCACTCCAATCCATTCCATTCCTTTCTTTCAGCAGATTCTCACTCTGTCCCTGCGGCTGGAGTGGAGTGACACAATCTCAGCCCACTTTTCATTTCACCATTCCATTGCATTCATTTGCATTCAATTCCATTCCATTCCGTTAAATTCCATTCCATTCCATTGAATTCCATTCCATTCCATTGCTTTCACTTACATTCCTTTCAATTCCATTCCATTGCATTCCATTTCATTCCATTCCTTTCCACTCCAATCCCCTGCATTCCACTGCATAACACTCCACTCCATGGCAGTCCACTCCACTCCACTCCAATCCATTCCACTCCATTCCATTCTATTCCATTCCATTCCTCTCCATTCCACTCAATTCCACTCCACTCCAATCCACTCCAATGCACTCCATTGGATTCCTATAAATTCCGCTCAATTTCATTCCATTCCTTTCTTTCAACAGGGTCTAACTCTTTCACACAGGCTGGAGTGCAGTGGCACAGTGTCAGCTCACTTTTCGTGTTACCATTCCATTCCATTCCATTCCGTTCCATTTTTCCATTCCATTCCATTGCATTCCATTCCATCGCACTCCACTCCATTCCACTCCACGGCACTGCACTCCACTCCACTGCATTCCATTCGATTCAATTGCATCCCATTCCTTTCCATTCCATTCCATTCCTTTCTTTCGACAGGATCCCACTCTGTCTCCAGGTTGGAGTGCGGTGTAACAATCTCAGCTCATATTGCATTTCACCATTCCAATCCATTCCATTCCATTCTATTCCTTTCCACTCCACTCCACTCCACTCCTGTCCAATCCATTCTTCTCCACTCCATTCCATTCCACTCCATTCCATTCTAATCCCTCCACTTCACTCCACTCCACGCCATTCGATTCCATCCCATTCCACTCCACTCCATTCCACTCCACTCCATTCCATTCAATTTCATTCTATTCCACTCCATTCCTCTGCACTCCACTCCACTTCACTCCATTCCACTCCATTCCATTACATGCCATGCCATTCCATTCCTTTCTTTTGACAGGATCTGCAACCGAGGCTGGAGGGCAGTGGCACAATCTCAGCTCACATTTCATTTCACCATTCCATTCCATTTCATTTCATCCCATTATATTAAATTCCACTCCACTCCACACCCCTCCACTCCACTCCATTCCATTGCTTTCTTTCAACAGGATTATACTCTGTCACCAGGACTGTAGTGCAGTGGCAAAATCTCAGCTCACATTTCATTACTCCTTTCCATTCCTGTCATTTCCATTCCACTCCACCCACCTCTATTGCTCTCCACTCCCCTCTATTGCTCTCCACTCCCCTCCACTCCATCCCAGACAACTCCACTCCACTCCAATCGTCTCCACTCCACTCCACTCTGCTGCATTCCATTCCATTCCACTCATTCCACTTCACTTCATTCAATTAAATCCATTCCACTCTATTCCACTCCACTTCCAGCCAATGCACTCCATTCCATTGCATACTATTCACTCCACTCCATTGTATTCCCCTCCACTCCACTGCACTCCACTCCATTCCATTGCACTCCATAACATTCCATTCCAGTCCACTCCACTCAACTCCATCAATTCTATTACATTCCACTCCATTGCATTCCATTTTTTCTTTTGACAGGATCTCACTCAGTTTCCCATGTTGAGTGCAGTGACACAGTCTCATGTCACATTTAATTTCACCATTCCATTCTGTTCCATTCCATTCCATTGCATTCCAATAGATTACCTTCCATTCCACTCCATTCCACTCTACTCCACTCTACTCCGCTTCACTCAATTCCATTCCTTCTCATTCCATTCCTTTCCACTCCACTGCACTCCTCTCCACTCCACTCCATTCCGTTCCATCCCATTACATTCTCCTCCTTTCAATTCCACTCCACTCAACTCCACTCCACTCCACACCACTCTCCTTCATTCCATTCAATTCCAGCCCACTCCTTTCCGTTCCATTCTTTTTTTTCTACAGGATCTCACTCTGTAACCCAGGCTGGATTACAGTTGCACAATCTCAGCTCACATTTCATTTCACCATTCCTTTCCATTCCATTGCTTTCCATTCCACTGCACTCCACTACTCTCCAGTCCACTCCACTCCATTCCACGCCACTCCATCCCACTCTTTTCCACTCGATTCCACTCCACTCCACTCAAGTCTACCCCATTCCATTCCATCCCATTCCATTAAACTCCATTCTACTCCACTCCAATCCAATGCACTACAATCCATTCCTTTACATTCCATTTCACTCCACTCCAATCTACTCCATTCAATTCCCCTCCATTACACTCCACTCCATTCCATTGTACTCCACTTCATTCTTTTCCATTCCATTCCATTTCCCTCCATTCCACTCCACTCCCCTCCACTCCACTCCATTCCATTATGTTCCATCAAATTCCACTCCACTACATTCCACTCCACATCATTCCACTCCACTCCACTCCATTCCATTCCACTCCATTCCTTTCCATTCCTTTCTTTCGACAGGATCTCACTCTATCACCCAGGCTGCAGTGGAGAGGCACAATCTCAGCTGACATTTCATTTCAATATTCCGTTCCATTACTTTCCATTCCATTCCACTCCACTCCACTATACTCCACTCCAATTCATTCCACTCCATTCATTTCCATTCCATTCCAGTCCATTCCAGTCCATTGCACTGCATACCTTACTTTCGAAAGGAACTCTCTCTGTCACCAGGCTGGAGTGTAGTGGCACAATTTCAGCTCACATTTCATTTTACCATTCCATTCCATTTTATTCCATGCAATTGCATTCCTATGCATTGCATTGCATTCCATTCCAATCCATTCCATTCCACTCCACTCCACTCCATTCCACGCCCATCCACTCCACTCCTTTCCTTTCAATTCCTTTCCACTGCACTCCACTCCACCCCATTATAATCCATTCCATTCAATTCCATCCCATTCCGTTCCACTCAATCCCACTACAATCCTCTCCACTGTACTCCAGTCCATTCCACACCATTCCATACATTCATTTCCATTCTATTCCACTCCATTCCTTTCTTTCTACAGGATATCACTCTGCACCCAGCCTGGTGTGCAGCAGCACAATCTCCGCTCACATTTCATTTCATCATTCCATTCTGTTCCATTCCATTCCATTCCATTCCACTCTACTTCATTCCACTCTACTCCAGTCTACATGACTCCACTTCACTCCATTCCATTCCATCACATTCCATTCCATTCCATTCCACTCCACTGCACTCCTCTCCACTCCACTCCATTCTATTCAATCCCATTCCACTCAGTTCCACTCTGTTCCACACCACTCCACTCCACTCTCCTCCCTTCCATTCAATTCCAATCCACTCCTTTCCATTCCATTCTTTCTTTGACAGGTTCTCACTTTGTCACCCGGCTGGAGTACAGTCGCACAATCTCAGCTCACATTTCATATCACCACTCTTTTCCATTCCATTCAATTCCATTCCACTCCACTCCTCTCCAGTACACTACACTCCATTCCACTCCATTCCATTACATTCCATCCCATTCCTTTCCACTCGATTCCACTCCAATCCACTCAAGTCCACCCCATTCCATTCCAACCAATTCCACTCAACTCCATTCCACTCCACTCCACTCCAATGCACTAAAATCCATTCCAATGCACTAAAATCCATTCCATTCCATTCCACTCCTTTCCACTCCATTCCATTCCATTTCACTCCACTCCACTGCAATCTACTCAATTCCATTCCATTCCATTTGACTCCACTCCACTCCACTCTACTCAATTCCATTCCTCTTCATTACACTCCACTCCATTCCACTGAACTCCACTTCATTCCATTCCATCGCATTCCATTTCACTCCATTCCACTCCAATCCACTCCTCTCCACTTCACTCCACTCCACTTCACTCCACTCCATTCCATTATGTTCCATCACATACCTTTCCACTCCCTTTCACTCAACACCATTCCACTCAACTCCACTCCACTCCACTCTATTGCATTCCATTCCACTCCATTCCATTCCGCTCATTTCTTTCAACAGGATCTCACTCTATCACCCAGGCTGCAGTGCAGCGGCACAATCTCAGCTCACATTTCATTTCAATATTCCTTTCCATTCCATTCCATTCCATTCCACTCCACTCCACTATACTCCACTCCAATCCAATCCACTCAATTCACTTCCATTCCACTCCATTCCATTCCACTCCATTCCGTTCCATACCTTACTTTCGACAGGAACTCTCTCTGTCACCCAGGCTGGAGTGTAGTGGCACAATCTCAGCTCACATTTCATTTCAATATTCCTTTCCATTCCATTCCACTCCACTCCACTATACTCCACTCCAATCCATTCCACTCAATTCACTTCCATTCCACTCCATTCCATTCCACTCCGTTCCATTCCATACTTTACTTTCGACAGGAACTCTGTCTGTCACCCAGGCTGGAGTGTAGTGGCACAATCTCAGCTCACATTTCATTTCAACATTCCATTCCATTGCATTGTATTCCATAAAATTGCATTCCTATGCATTCCATTGCATTGCATTCCATTACATTCCACTCCACTCCCATCCACTCCACTCCATTCCATTCCTCTCCACTCCTTTCCAATCCACTCAACTGCTCTTCACTCTAATACACTCCATTCCATTTCATCCCGTTCCATTCCACTCCATCACACTGCATTCCACTCCACTCTACTCCACCCCACTCCATTCCACTCCACTCTACTCCACCCCACTCCATTCCATTCCATATATTCCATTTCACTCTATTCCATTCCATTCTTTTCTTTCGACAGAATATCACTCTGCACCCAGGTTGGAGTGCAGCGGCACAATCTCAGCTCAAATTTCATTTCACCTTTCCATTCTGCTCCATTCCATTCCATTACATTACATTACTTTCCACTCCATTCCACTGTATTCCACTCTAAACTACTCCAGTTCATTCCATTCCATTCCACTCCACTGCACTCCTCTCCACTCCACTCCACTGCACTCCTCTCCACTCCACTCCACTGCACTCCTCTCCACTCCACTCAATTCCATTCCATCCAATTCCATTCTACTCCTTTCCATTCCACTCCACTCCACTCCACTCCTCCCCGCTACACATCATTCTCCTCCATTCCGTTCAATTCCAATCCACTCTTTTCCATTGCATTCTTTTCTTTCGACAGGATCTCATTCTGTCACCCCGGCTGGAGTACAGTCGCACAATCTCTGCTCACATACCATTTCACCATTCCTTTCCATTCCGTTGCATTCCATCACACTCCACTCCACTCTTCTCCAGTCCACTCCACCCAATTCCACTCATGTTCATTCCGTTCCACTCGATTCCACTCCACTCCACTCAAGTCTACCCCATTCCATTCCATCCCATTCTATTCAACTCCATTCCACTCGACTCTAATGCACAACAATCCACTCCATTCCTTTCCATTCCATTCCACTCCACTCCATTCCATTCCATTCCTTCTTTTATCAGGATCTCTCTCTATCACCCATGTTGTAGTTCAGTGGTAACATCTCAGCTCACATTTCATTTCTCCATTCCATTCCATTCCATCAAATTCCATTTCATTACATTACACACCTTTCCATTCCATTCTTTTCTTTCGACAGGATCTCATCCTGTCACGCAGGCTGCAGTGAAGTCATACAAGCTCAGCTCACACTTCATTTCCCCAATCCTTTCCATTCCATTCCATTCCATTTCATTCCATTCCACTCGATTCCACGCCACTCCACTTCACTCCACTCCACTTCATTCCATCCCATTCCGTTCCACCGCATTCCACTCCACTCCACTCCACTCCACTACAATCCATTCCATTCCATCCCATTCTATTCCACACCATTCCACTCCGCTCCACTCCACTCCATTCCACATCATTCCACTCAACTCCACTCCAGTCTATTCCACTCCACTCCATTCCATCCCATTCCATTCCACTTCATTCCACTCCACTCCTCTCCACTCGTCTCCTCTCCACTCCACTCCACCCCACTAAACTCCACTCCATTCCATTCCCTTCAATTCCACTCCATCCCAGTCTATTCCACTCTACTCCAGTCCACTCCATTTCATTCCATCCCATCTCATTCTACCGCTTTCCACTCCACTCCACTCCACACCACACTATTAAATTCCCCTCCATTCCATTCAATTTGATACCATCTGATTGCATTCCACTTCACACCACTCCTCTCCACTCCATTCCATTAAATTCCGTCCCTTTCCATTCCTCTTCATTCCAGTCCACTTCACTACTCTCCACTCCATTCCATTCCAATCCATTCATTCCCATTCCGTTCCCATCCATTCCACTCCACTGCACTCCACTCCACTCCATTCCATTCCATTAAACTCCGTTCCACCACACTCCACTCCATTCCATTCCACTCTAATCCACTGCCCTCTAACCCACTCCACTACACTACACTCCATTCCACTCCACGCCAGTCCTCTAAACTCCATTCCATTCCAATCCATTCCTTCCCATTCTATTCCAATGTATTCCACTCCACTGTACTCCACTCCATTCCATTCCATTCCATTGCATTCCACTCCACTCCACCCCCACTCCACTCCACTCTATTCTATTCAACTGCAGTCCATTCCACTCTACCCCACTCCACTCCATTCCACTCCATTCTACTCCAATCTTCTCCACTCCACTCCAATCCATTCCATTCCATTCCACTCGACTCCACTCCACTCTACTCCACTCCACTCCATTCCATACAATCGCATTCCATTCCACTCCACTCCACTCCACTTGATTCCACTCCACTCCCCTCCATTCCATTCCTTTCCCTTCCATTCCATTCCATTCCACTCCGTTCCACTCCACTCTAATTCCACTCCACTCAAATCCATTCCATCCCATTCCATTCCACCCCATTCCATTCCACTCCACTCCACTCCACTTCACTTCACTCCACCCCATTCCATTCCTTTCCATTCCATTCCACTTCATCTGATTTCACTCCACTCGACTCCACTCCACTCCATTCCATTCCATTGCTTCGCATTCCTTTACACTCCATTCCACTCTACTCCACACCTTTCTATTACATTCCTTTCCATTCCTTTCCTTTGAATTTCACTCTGTTCCATTCCACTCCATTCCAGTCTACTTGATTCCACTCCAATCCACTCCATTCCATTCCTTTCCTTTCCATTCCATTCCATTCCAGTCCATTCCACTCCACTGCACTGCTCTCCTCTCCATTCCATTCCATCCCATTCCATTCCACCCCATTCCACTCCACTCCACTTCCCTTCACTCCCCTCCTTTCCATTCCTTTCCATTATATTCCATTACATTCCATTACATTCCAATCCATCTGATTTCACTCCACTCGACTCCACTTCACTCCACTCCATTCCATTGCATCGCATTCCATTCTACTCCATTCCACTCCATTTAATTCCATTTCTTTCCATTCCATTCTATTAAATTCCACTCCTTTCCTTTACCTACCTTTCTTTTGGGAGGATCTCTCTCTGTCACCCAGGCTGGTGTGCAGTGGCACAATCTGACCTCACATTTCTTTTCACCATTCCATTCCATTCCATTCCATTTATTCTGTTCCTTTCCACTCCACTCCACACGATTCTATTAAACAACGCTCCACTCCACACCACTCCACTCCCCTGCAGTCCATTCTATCACACTAAATTCCCCTCCATTCCACTCCTTTCCACTCCACTCCACTTCGCTCCATTCCACTCCATTCCATTACATTCCATCACATTCCATTCCACTCTATTCCACTGTACAACACTCCACTCCAATCCAATCCATTCAATTCCATTCCTCTCTACTCCACTCCATTCCATTCTTTCCTTTGACGGGATCTTACTCTGTCACCCAGGCTGGATTGCAGGGGCACAATCTCAGCTCCTATTAAATATCACCACTCTGTTCTATTTTATTCCATTCCATTCCATTCCATTCTATTCCATTCCACTAAATTCCATTCCATTCCTTTCAACTCCACTCCACTCCATTTCATTTCATATCATTCTATTGTCCTCCATTCCACTAGACTCCACTCCACCATAATCCACTCCATGACATTGCATCCAATTCCATTCCACTCCATAACACTCCTCTCCACTCCACTTCTCTCCACTCCTCTGCACTCCATTCCACTCCATTCCATCCCATTCCATTCCACTCCATTCCACGCCACTCCAATCCACTCTGTTCCACACCACTCCATTCCACTCCTCTCCGTTCCATTCCATTCTTTTCCACACCATTGCATTCCGTTCCATTCCATTCTTTTGAGAGGATCTCACTCTGTCACCCAGGTTGGATTTCAGTAGCAAAATCTCAGCTCATATTTCAATTCACCATTCCATTCCTTTCCATTCCAATCCATTCCTTTGCACTCCACTCCACTCTAATCCATTCCATTCCATTCCATTCAATTCAACCCCATTCCACTCCACTCCAGTAGTGTCCACTCCACTACATTCCATTCCATTGCATCCCATTCCACTTCACTCCATTCCACTCCACTCCTCTCCATTCCAGTCCACTCCACTCCACTCCATTCCAGTCCACTCCATTCCACTCCATTCCATTCCATTCCATTTCATACCATTAAATTAAATTCCACTCCATTCCATTCCTTTCTTTCAACAGGATCTCACTCTGCCACCCAGGCTGGATTGCAGTGGAAAAATCTCAGCTCACATTGCATTCCACCATTCTATTCCACCATTCCACTCCATTCCATTCCATTCCATTGCATTCCTTTTCACTCCACTCAAATTCACTCCTCTCCATTCCAGTCCATTTTATCCCATTCCATTCCACTCCCCTCAACTGCACTCTACTCCACTCCACTCCACTCAATTCCATTCCATTCCATTCCATTCCATTCCGTTCCATTTGACTCCATTCCATTCCATTCCATTCCTTTCTTTCGACAGGATCTCACCCTTTCATCCGGCTGGAGTGCAGTGGCACAATCTGAGCTCACATTTCATTTCACCATTCAATTCCATTACATTCCATTCCTTCCCATCTCATCCTGTTCTATTCCATTCTGCTCCATTCGAATCCACTCCACTCCACTCCATTCCATTCCATCCTATTGCATTCCATTCCATTACACTGCAATCCACTCCATGATATTCCTTTCCATTACACTCCACTCCATTGAATTACATTCCGTTATTTCGACAGGATTTCACTCTGTCTTCCAGGCTGGAGTGAAGTGGCACAAACTCAATTCATTTCATTTCACCATTCCATTCCATTTCATTCCATTCCTTTCCATTCCACTCTACTCCAATTCACTCCATTCCAGTCCATCGCATTCTATTCTACTCCATTCCTCTCCACTCCAATCCACTTCACTTCTCTCCCGTCCACTCCATTCCATTCCATCCGGTTCCATTCCACTCCATATCATCCCATTCCTTTCTTTTGACAGGAACTCACTCTGTCACACAGAATGGACTGCAGTGTCACAATCAGCTCACATTTCATTTCACAATTCCATTGCATTCCATTCCATTCCATTCCTTTCCATTCAGTTTCACTCCACTCCACTCTACTCCATTCCATTCCACTCCATTACACTCCTCTGCATTCCACAAACCTCCACTCATTCCATTCCATCCCATTCCATTTCCCTCCATTCCACTCACCTCCCCTCCACTCTACTCCACTTCACTCCACTCCATTCCATTATTTTCCATCACTTTCTATTCCACTCCATTCCACTCCACACCATTCCACTCCACTCCACTCCGTTACATTCCATTACAATCCATTCCATTCCTTTCCTTTCTTTCGACAGGATCTCACTCTATCAACCAGGCTGCAATGCAGTGGCACAGTCTCAGCTCATATTTCATTTCAATATTCCATTTCATTCCATTCTATTCCATTCCATTCCACTCCAATCCACTCTACTATACTGCACTCCAATCCACTCCACTCTACTGCACTACAATCCATTCCACTCCATTCACTTCCATTCCATTCCATTCTATTCCACTCCGTTCCATTCTGTACCTTACTTTCGACAGGAACTCTCTGTCACCCAGGCTGGAGTGCAGTGGCACAATTCCAGCTCACATTTCATTTCACCATTCCATTCCATAGCATTCCATTCTATTGCATTCCTATGCATTCCATTGCTTTCCATGCCATTGCATTCCACTCCACTCCGCCCCTATCCACTCTCTCCATTCCATTCCATTACTTTCCACTCTTTTCCACTCCACTCCACTCTAATACACTCCATTCCATTCCATCCCATTACATTCCACTCCATCCCACTTCAATCCACTCCAATCTACTCCACTCCATTCCATTCCATTCCATTCTTTCCATTCCACTCTATTCCATTCCATTCCTTTCTTTCGACAGGATATCACTCTGTCCCCCAGGCTGGAGTGCAGCCTCACAATCTCAGCTCACATTTCATTTCACCATTCCTTTCTGTTCCATTGCATTCTATTCCATTCCGTTACATTACACTCCATTCCACTCTACTCCACTCTACACCATTCCACTTCTCTCCATTCCGTTCCATCCCATTCTGTTCCATTCAATTCCACTCCACTGCACTCCTCTCCACTCCACTCCATTCAATTCCATCCCACTCCATTGTACTCCCTTCCACTCCACTCCACTCCACACCACTGAACACCATTCTCCTCCATTCCATTCAATTCCAATCCACTCCTTTCCATTCCATTCTTTCCTTTCTACAGGATCTCACTCTGTCACCCAGGCTGGAGTACAGTGGCACAATCTCAGCTCACATTTCATTTCACCATTCCTTTCCATTCCATTCCATTCCATTCCATTCCACTCCACTCCATTCCTCTCCAATCCACTACACTCCATTTCACTCCATTGCATTCCAATCCATCCCATTCCATTCCACTCTATTCCACTCCATTCCACTCCAGTCCACCACATTCCATTCGATCCCATTCCATTCAAATCCATTACACTATAATCCACTCCAATTCACTACAATCCATTCCATTCCATTCCATTCCTTTCAATTCTTTCATCAGGTTCCCACTCTATCACCCAGGTTGGAGTGTAGTGGTACAGTCTCAACTCAGATTTCATTTCTCCATTCCATTCCATCCAATTCCATTCCATTACACTACACTCCTTTCCATTCCATTCTTTTCTTTCGACAGGATCTCACCCTGTCACCCAGGCTGTAATGCAGTCACACAATCTCAGCTCACTCTTCATTTCACCATTCCTTTCCATTCCATTCCATTCTACTCAATTCCACTCCAATCCACCTCACTACACTCCACTCCACTCCATTCCATCCCGTTCCATTCCAACACATTCCACTCCACTCCACTCCATTCCATTCCTTCACATTCTACTCCAAACAATTCCACTCCGCTCCTTTCACTCCTCTCCACTCCACTCCACTGCATTCCACATCATTCCACTCAACTCCACTCCAGTCTACTCCACTCCACTCCATTCCATCCAATTACATTCCACTTCATTCCACTAAACTCCTCTCCACTCCTCTCTTCTCCAATCCTCTCCACTCCACTAAAATCTACTCCATTCCATTCCCTTCAATTCCTTTCCATTCCAGTCCATTCCACTCTTCTCCAATCCACTCCATTTCATTCCATTCCGTTCCATTCCACCGCATTCCACTCCACTCCACTCCACTCCACTCTACTCCACACCATTCCATTCCTGTCCATTCCATTCCATTCCACTCCATCCGATTCCATTCCACTTCATACCACTCTACTCCACTCCACTCTATTGCATTAAATTCCATACCATTCCATTCCACTCCATTCCAGTCCACTCCACTCCTCTACAATCCATTCCATTCCAATCCATTCCATCCCATTCCATTCCACTCCACTCCACTCCACTCCACTGCACTCCATTCCACTCTACTCCATTCCATTCCATTCAATTCCAGTCCATTCAATCCCATTCTTTTATTTCAACAGTCTCTCTGTGTCACCCAGGCTGGAGTGCAGTGGCACAATCTCAGCTCACATTTCATTTCACCATTCCATTTCGTTGCATTGCCTTCCATTCCATTCCTTTCAATTGCATTCCATTCCATTCCATTCATCTCCACTCGACTCTACTCCACTCCACTCAACTCCACTCCATTCAGTTCCATTCTGTTCCACTCCATTCCAATTCATTCCTTTCCTTTCTTTCGACGTGACCTCACTCTTTCAACTGGGCTGCATTGCAGTGGCACAATCTCAACTCGCATTTCATTTCACCATAACATTCCATTCCATTCCGATCCATTGCATTGCATTCCACTCCACTCCACTCCAATCCACTCCACTACACTCCATTCAAATCCACTCCACTCCACTCCAATCAACTCCATTCCTTTCCATTCTATTTCACTGCACCTCATTCCACTCGCCTCCAATCCACTCCAATCTAGTCCACTCCACTCTACTCCACTCCATTCCATTCCATCCAAATCCTTTCCACTCCATTCCAGTCCACTTCATTCCACTCCACTCCACTGCTTTCCATTCCGCTCCATTCCCCTCCACTCCACTCCTCTCCACTCCATTCCACTCCATTCCATTCCATTCCACTCCTCCACTCCACACCGTTCCATTCCATTCCATTCGATTCCACTCCATTCCACTCCACTTCATTCCACTCCAGTCCACTCTACTGCACTCCACTCCATTGCAATCTGTTCCATTCCATTCCACTCCATTCCTTTCTTTAAAAAGGATTTCATTCTGTCATGCAGGCTGGAGTGCATTGGCACAATCACAGCTCCCATTTCACCTCGCCATTCGATTGCATTCCATTCCATTCCATTCCACTCCACTCCAATCCACTCCACTCCACTCAATTCCACTCCACTCTACTCCACTTCATTCCACTCCATTCCACTCCACTCCACTCCAATCCACTCCATTGCATTGCATTCCTTTCCATTCCATTCCACTTTATTCCATTCCATTTCTTTCTTTCGACAGCATCTCACTCTTTCACCCATGCTGAAATGTAGTGGCACAATCTCAGCTCACATTTCATTTCACCATTCCATTCCCTTCCATTCTCTTCCATTCCATTCTGTTCCATTCCATTCCATTCCATTCTACACCAATCCACTCCACTCCACCTCATAACATTCCTCTCCATTACGTTCCATTCCACTCTTTTCCACTCCACTCCACTCCACTCCATTCCATTCCATTCCATTCCATTCCATTCCATTCCATTGCACTCCACTCCACTCCTCTCAACTCCTTGGCACTCCACTCCATTCCATTCCATTCTATTCCATTTCACTGTTCTCCATTACACTCAATTCCTCTCCACTCCACTGCAGTCCACTCTACTCAATTCCACTATATTCCATTCCATTCCACTCCACTCCAAGCCACTCCACTGCACTCTAATTCGCTCCACTCCATCCCATTCCATCCCATTCCTTTCCACTCCATTCCACTCCACTCCACTCCATTCCATTCTCACCGATTCCATTCCACCACATTCTACTCCATGCCAGTCCACTCCATACAACTCCACTCCATGCCACTCCACTCCATTCTATTCCATTCTGTTGCATTCCTTTCCCCAGCACCCTATTCCATTCCTTTCCTTTTTATTTATTGATTTATTTATTTATTTATTTATTATACTTTAGGTTTTAAGGTACATATGTGGAATGTGCAAGTTAGTTACATATGTATACGTGTGCTATGCTGTTGTGCTGCACCCACTAACTCGTCATCTAACAGTAGGTATATCTCCCAATGTTCTCTTCCCCCACCCCCACCCCACAACAGTCCCCAGAGTGTGATGTTCCCCTTCCTGTGTCCATGTGTTCCCATTGTTCAATTCCCACCTATGAGTGAGAATATGTGGTGTTTGGTTTTTTGTTCTTGCGATAGTTTACTGAGAATGATGATTTCCAATTTTATCCATGTCCCTACAAAGGACGTGAACTCATCTTTTTCTATGGCTGCATAGCATTCCATGGTATATATGTGCCACATTTTCTTAATCCAGTCTATCATTGTTGGATATTTGGATTGGTTCCAAGTGTTTGCTATTGTGAATAATGCCGCAATAAACATACGTGTGCAAGTGTCTTTATAGCAGCATGATTTATAGTCCTTTGGGTATACATTCAGTAATCGGATGGCTGGGTCAAATGGTATTTCTAGTTCTAGATCCCTGAGGAATCGCCACACTGACTTCCACAATGGTTGAACTAGTTTATAGTCCCACCAACTGTGTAAAAATGTTCCTATTTCTCCACATCCTCTCCAGCACCTGTTGTTTCCTGACTTTTTAATGATTGCCATTCTAACTGATGTGAGATGGTATCCCATTGTGGTTTTGATTTGCATTTCTCTGATGGCCAGTGATGGTGAGTATTTTTTCATGTGTTTTTTGGCTGCATAAATGTCTTCTTTTGAGAAGTGTCAGTTCATGTCCTTCGCCCACTTTTTGATGGGGTTGTTTGTTTTTTTCTTGTAAATTTGCTTGAGTTCATTGTAGATTCTAGATATTAGCCCTTTGTCAATTGAGTAGGTTGCAAAAATTTTCTCCCATTTTGTAGGTTGCCTGTTCACTCTGATGGTAGTTTCTTTTGCTGTGCAGAAGCTCTTGAGTTTAATGAGATCCCATTTGTCAATTTTGGCTTTTGTTGCCATTGCTTTTGGTGTTTTAGACATGAAGTCCTTGCCCATGCCTATGTCCTGAATGGTAATGCCTAGGTTTTCTTCTAGGGTTTTTATGGTTTTAGGTCTAATGTTTAAGTCTTTAATCTATTTTAAATTGATTTTTGTATAAAGTGTAAGGAAGGGATCCAGTTTCAGCTTTCTCTATATGGCTAGCCAGTTTTTCCAGCACCATTTATTAAACAGGGAATACTTTCCCCATTGCTTGTTTTCTTCAGGTTTGTCAAAAATCAGATAGTTGTAGATATGCGTTGTTATTTCTGGGAGCTCTGTTCTGTTCCATTGACCTATATCTCTGTTTTGGTACCAGTACCATGATGTTTGGGTTACTGTAGCCATGTAGTATAGTTTGAAGTCAGGTAGTGTGATGCCTCCAGCTTTGTTTTTTTGGCTTAGGATTGACTTGGCGATGCGGGCTCTTTTTTGGTTCCATATGAACTTTAAAGTAGTTTTTTCAATTCTGTAAAGAAAGTAATTGGTAGCTTGATGGGGATGGCATTGAATCTGCAAATTACCTTGGGCAGTATGGCCATTTTCACGATATTGATTCTTCCTACCCATGGGCATGGAATGTTCTTCCATTTGTTTGTATCCTCTTTTATTTCATTGAGCAGTGGTTTGTAGTTCTCCTTGAAGAGGTCCTTCACATCCCTTGTAAGTTGGATACCTAGGTATTTTATTCTCTTTGAAGCAATTGTGAATGGGAGTTCACTCATGATTTGGCTCTCTGTTTGTCTGTTGTTTGTGTAGAAGAATGCTTGTGATTTTTGTACATTGATTTTGAATCCTGAGACTTTGCTGAAGTTGCTTATCAGCTTAAGGAGATTTTGGGCTGAGACAGTGGGGTTTTCTAGATATACAATCATGTCGTCTGCAAACAGGGACAATTTGACTTCCTCTTTTCTTTATTGAATACCCTTTATTTCCTTCTCCTGCCTAATTGCCCTGGCCAGAACTTCCAACACTATGTTGAATAGGAGTGGCGAGAGTGGGCAACCCTCTCTTGTGCCAGTTTTCAAAGGGAATGCTTCCAGCTTTTGCCCATTCAGTATGATGTTGGCTGTGGGTTTGTCATAGATAGCTCTTATTATTTTGAGATACGTCCCATCAATACCTAATTTATTGAGAGTTATTAGCATGAAGGGTTGTTGAATTTTGTCAAAGGCCTTTTCTGCATCTATTGAGATAATCATTGGTTTTTGTCTTTGTTTCTGTTTATATGTTGGATTACATTTATTGATTTGTGTATATTGAACCAGCCTTGCATCCCAGGGATGAAGCCCACTTGGTCATGCTGGATAAGCTTTTTGATGTGCTGTGGGATCTGTTTGCCAGTGTTTTATTGAGGATTTTTCATTAATATTCATCAAGCATATTGGTCTAAAATTCTCTTTTTTGGTTGTGTCTCTGCCCAGCTTTGGTATCAGGATGATGCTGGCCTCATAAAATGAGTTAGGGAGGATTCCCTCTTTTTCTATTGATTGGAATAGTTTCTGAAGTAATGGTTCCAGTTCCTCCTTATACCTCTGGTAGAATTTGGCTGTGAACCCATCTGATCCTGGACTCTTTTTGGTTGGTAAGCTATTGATTATTGCCACAATTTCAGCTCCTGTTATTGGTCTATTCAGAGATTCAGCTTCTTCTTAGTTTAGCCCTGGGGGAGTGTATGTGTCGAGGAATTTATCCCTTTCTTCTAGATTTTCTAGTTTATTTGCATAGAGGTGTTTGTAGTATTCTCTGATGGTAGTTTGTATTTCTGTTGGATCAGTGGTGACATCCCCTTTATCATTTTTTATTGCATCTATTTGATTCTTCTCTCTTTTTTTTTTATTAGTCTTGCTAGTGGTCTATCAATTTTGTTGATCCTTTCAAAAAACCAACTCCTGGATTCATTAATTTTTTGAAGGGTTTTTTGTGTCTCTATTTCCTTCAGTTCTGCTCTGATTTTAGTTATTTCTTGCCTTCTGCTAGGTTTTGAATGTGTTAGCTCTTGCTTTTCTAGTTCTTTTAATTGTGATGTTAGGGTGTCAAGTTTGGATCTTTCCTGCTATCTCTTGTGGGCATTTAGTTCCATAAATTTCCCTCTACACACTGCCTTGAATACATCCCGGAGATTCTGGTATGTTGCATCTTGGTTCTCGTTGGTTTCAAAGAACATCTTCATTTCTGCCTTCATTTCGTTATGTACTCAGCAGTCATTCAGGAAAAGGTTGTTCAGTTTCCATGTAGTTGAGTGGTTTTGAGTGAGATTCTTAATCCTGAGTTCTAGTTCGATTGCACTGTGATCTGAGAGATAGTTTGTTATAATTTCTGTTCTTTTACATTTGCTGAGGAGAGGTTTACTTCCAAGTATGTGGTCAATTTTGTAATAGGTGTGGTGTGGTGCTGAAAAAAATGTATATTCTTTTTATTTGTGGTGTAGAGTTCTGTAGAAGTCTATTAGGTCCGCTTGGTGCAGAGCTGAGTTCAATTCCTGGGTATCCTTTTTAACTTTCTGTCTCGTTGATCTGTCTAATGTTGACAGTGGGGTGTTAAAGTCTCCCATTATTAATGTTTGGGAGTCTAAGTCCCTTTGTAGGTCACTCAGTCCCTGCTTTATGAATCTGGGTGCTCCTGTATTGCGTGCATATATATTTAGGATAGTTAGCTCTTCTTGTTGAATTAATACCTTTACCATTATATAATGGCCTTCTTTGTCTCTTTTGATCATTGTTGGTTTAAAGTCTGTTTTATCAGAGACTAGGATTGCAACCCCTGCTTTTTTTTGTTTTCCATTTGCTTGGTAGATGTTCCTCCATCCTTTTATTTTGAGCCTGTGTGTGTCTCTGCACATGAGATGGGTTTCCTGAATACAGCACACTGATGGGTCTTGACCCTTTATCCAATTTACCAGTCTGTGTCTTTTAATTGGAGCATTTAGTCCATTTACATTTAAAGTTAATATTGTTATGTGTGAATTTGATCCTGTCATTATGATGTTAGCTGGTTATTTTGCTCGTTGGTTGATGCAGTCTCTTCCTAGTCTCGATGGTCTTTACATTTTGGCATGATTTTGCAGTGGCTGGTACCGGTTGTGCCTTTCCATGTTTAATGCTTCCTTCAGGAGCTCTTTTAGGGCAGGCCTGGTGGTTACAAAATCTCTCAGCATTTGCTTGTCTGTAAAGTATTTTATTTCTCTTTCACTTATGAAGTTTAGTTTGGCTGGATATCAAATTCTGGGTTAAAAATTCTTTTCTTGAAGAATGTTGAATATTGGCCCCCACTCTCTTCTGGCTTGTAGGGTTTCTGCCAAGAGACCCACTGTTATTCTGATGGGCTTCCCTTTGATGGTAACCCGACCTTTCTCTCTGGCTGCCCTTAACATTTTTTCCTTCATTTCAACTTTGGTGAAACTGACAATTATGTGTCTTGGAGTTGCTCTTCTCGAGGAGTATCTTTGTGGCATTCTCTGTATTTCCTGAATCTGAATGTTGGCCTGCCTTGCTAGATTGGGGAATTTCTCCTGGATGATATCCTGCAGAGTGTTTTCCAACTAGGTTCCATTCTCCCTGTCACTTTCAGGTACACCAATCAGACGTAGATTTGGTCTTTTCACATAGTCCCATATTTCTTGGAGGCTTTGCTCATTTCTTTTTATTCTTTTTTCTCTAAACTTCCCTTCTCACTTCATTTCATTCATTTCATCTTCCATCGCTAATACCCTGTCTTCCATTTGATCGCATCAACTCCTGAGGCTTCTGCATTCTTCACATAGTTCTCGAGCCTTCATTTTCAGCTCCATCAGCCCGTTTAAGCACTTCTCTGTATCGATTATTCTAGTTATACATTCTTCTAAATTTTTTTCAAAGTTTTCAACTTCTTTGCCTTTTGTTTGAATATCCTCCCGTAGCTCGGAGTAATTTGATTGTCTGAAGCCTTCTTCTCTCAACTTGTCAAAGTCATTCTCCATTGAACTTTGTTGCATTGCTGGTGAGGAATTGCGTTCCTTTGGAGTAGGAGAGGTGCTCTGCTTTTTAGAGTTTCCAGTTTTTCTGCTCTGTTATTTCCCCGTCTTTGTGGTTTTATCTACTTTTGGTCTTTGATGATGGTGATGTACAGATGAGTTTTTGGTGTGGATGTCCTTTCTGTTTGTTAGTTTTCCTTCTAACCGACAGGACCCTCAGCTGCAGGTATGTTGGAGTACCCGCCCGTGTGAGGTGTCAGTCTGCCCTTGCTGGGGGTGCCTCCCAGTTAGGCTGCTCGGGGGTCAGGGGTCAGGGACCACTTGAGGACACAGTCTGCCCATTCTCAGATCCCCAGCTGCGTGCTGGGAGAACCACTGCTCTCTTCCAAGCTGTCAGACAGGGACATTTAAGTCTGCAGAGGTTACTGCTGTCTTTTTGTTTGTCTGTGCCCTGCCCCCAGAGGTGGAGCTTACAGAGGCAGGCAGACCTCCTTGAGCTGTGGTGTGCTCCACCCAGTTCGAGCTTCCCGGCTGCCTTGTTTACCTAAGCAAGCCTGGGCAATGGCGGGCGCCCCTCCCCCAGCCTCATTGCTACCTTGCAGTTTGATCTCAGACTGCTGTGCTAGCAATCAGCGAGACTCCTTGGGCATAGGACCCTCTGAGCCAGGGGCAGGATATAAACTCCTGGTGCACCGTTTATTAAGCCTGTCGGAAAGGCACAGTATTTGGGTGGGAGTGACCCGATTTTCCAGGTGTCTTTCTAGAAAGGCACCCCTTTCTTTGACTAGGAAAGGGAACTCACTGAACCGTTGCCCTTCCCGAAAGAGGCAATGCCTTGCCATTCTTCAGCTCGAGCATGGTGCATGCACCCACTGACCTCCACTCTCTGTCTGGCACTCCCTAGTGAGATGAACCCGTTACATCAGATGGAAATGTAGAAATCACCCGTCTTCTTCGTCGCTCATGCTGGAAGCTGTAGACCACAGCTGTTCCTATTTGGCCAGCATGGCTACTCCATCCCATCCCTTTCTATCAAAAGGATCTGTCTATCTCTCAGACTAGAGTCAGTGGCACAATCTCAGCTCACATTTCATTTCAGCATTCCATTCCATTCCATTCCATTCCATTTCATCCCATTCCACTCCACTACACTTCACTCCACTCCACTCCAATCAACTCTACTTCACTCCACTCCCTTCCTTTCCATTCTATCCGATTCCATTCCACTCCATTCTACTCCACTCCTGTCCACTCCACACAACTCCACTCCACTCCACTCTACTCTACTTCATCCCTTTCCATCTCATTCCATTCCAGTGCATTCCACTCAACTCCACTCCACTCCACTTCAATCCACTCCCCTCCCCTCCATCCATGCCTTTCTCTCCAAATCCATTCCAGTCCACTCCATTCTATTTCACGCCAGTCAACTCCACGCAACTCCACTACACTACACTGCATTCCATTCCATCCCATTCCATTCAACTCCATTACACTACACTCCACTAAACTCCATTCCATTCCCCTCCATTCCATTCCATTCCTTTGTTTTGACAGGATCTCACTCTCCAACTCAGGCTGGAGTGCAGTGGCAAAAGCTAAGCTCACACATTATTTCACCATTCCATTCCATTCCATTCCATTCCATCCCATTCCATCCCATTCCATTCCACTCCACACCACTCTACTCCAATGCACTCCACCCAATTCCACTCCATTCCACTCCATTCCATTGCATCCCATTCCATTCCTATCCATTCTGCTCCATCACACTCCACTCCACTCCATTCCACTCCACTCCATTCCACTCCATCCCTTTCCAATCCACTCCACTCCCCCCCACTCCAATCAACTCCACTCCAATCCATTCCATTCCATTCTCTTCCCTTCCATTCCATTCCACTCCATTGCATTACATTCATTTCTTTCAACAGGATCTCATTCTGTCACCCAGGCTGGAGTCCAGCGGAACAATCTCAGCTCAAATTTCATGTCACCATTCCATTCAATTCACTTACTTTCCATTCCATACCATTCCATTCCTTTCCATTCCATTCCTTTCCATTCCAATCCTTTCCTTTCCATTCCACTCAACTCCACTACACTGCACTCCATTCCATGCCATTCCATTCCACTCCACTCCATTCCATTCCATCCCATTCCATTCTAATCGATTCCAATGCAATCCACTCCACTCCACTCCATTACATTCCACTCCACTCCATTCCATTCCATCCCATTCCATTCTAATCGATTCCACTGCAATCCACTCCACTCCACTCCATTCCATTCCACTCCATTAGATTCCATTCCAGTCCACTCCAATTCTTTCCATTCCATTCCACTCCATTAGATTCCATTCCCGTCCACCCCAATTCTTTCCATTCCATTCTTTTCATAAGATCTCACTATATCAGCCAGGCTGGAGTACATTGGCAAAATCTCAGCTCGTATTTCATTTCACCATTCCATTCCATTCCATTCCATTTCATTCCGTTCCATTCCTCTCCACTCCATTCCACTCCACTCCACTCAGCTCCATTCCATTACATTCAACTGCATTCCAAACTTTCCTTTCTTTAGGAAGGATCCCACTGTGTCACTCAGGCTGGAGTGCAGTGGCACAATCTCAGCTCACATTTCATTTCGCCGTTCCATTCCATCCCATTCTATTCCACTCTGCTCAACTCCACTCCACTCCATTCCATCCTTTGCACTCCACTCCAGTCCACTCCACAGCACTCCAGTGAAATCCTTTCCATTCCGTCCCATTCCACTCCACTCCATTCCACTCCACTCCACTAAACTCCACTCCATTCCATTCTTTCTTTTGGCAGGATCTCACTGTGTCATCCACGCTGTAGTTCAGTGGCACGATCTTAGCTTACATTTCATTTCACCATTGCTTTCCATTCCATTCCATTCCATTCCATTCCACTCCACTTCACTCCACTCCACTACATTCCATTCCATTCTATTCCACTCCATTCCACTCCACTCCACTCCACTCCCCTCCAGTTCATTCCATTCCACTCCATTCCATTCCATTCCTTTCTTTCAACAGGATCTCACTCCGTCACCCAGGTTGGAGTGTTGTGGCACAATCTCAGCTCACATTTCATTTCACCATTCCATTCAATTCCATTCCATGCCAGTCAATTCCATTCCACTCCACTCCACTCCATTCCACTCCACTCTGCTCTACTCATTTCCACTCCACTCCACTCCACTCCACTCCATTCCAGTCCACTCTGCTCTACTCATTTCCACTCCTCTCCACTCCAATCCCCTCCACACCATCCCATTCCATCGCATTCCATTCCACTCCACTCCACTCCCTTCCATTCCACCCATTCCATTCCACACTATTCCACTCGACTCCACCCCACTCAACTCCATCTCACTTCTTTCCATTCTATTCTATCCCATTACCTTCCACCACATTGCACCCCACTCAAGTCTTCTCCATGCCAGTCCACTCCATTCCATTCCATTTCATTCCATTGCACTGCAGCATTCCATTCCTTTCTTTCGACAGGATCTCACTCTGACACCCAGGCTGGAGTGCAGTGGCACAATCTCAGCTCACATTTCATTTCACCATTCCTTTCCGTTCCATTCCATTCCATTCCATACCATTCCATTTCATTGCACTCCACTATACTCCACTCCACCCCATTCCATTCCACTTCATTCCACTCCATTCCACTCCACTCCACTCCAATTCACTCCACTCCACTCCACTCCATTCCATTCCATTCCATTCCACACCAATCCACTCCACTCCAATAGATTCCACTCCATTCCATTCAATTCCACTCCATTCCTCTCCTCTCCACTCAACGCCATTTCATTCCATTCCACTCCCCTCCATTCCACTCCACTCCCCTCCACACCACTCCACTCCTCAGCACTCCACTCTCTACCATTCCATTCTATTCCTACTTCACTATGCTCCATTACTCTCAATTACACTCCATTCCACTGCAGTCCACTCTACTCCATTCCACTATATTCTATTCTATTCTATTCTCTTCCATTCCATTCCATTTCATTCCACTGAAGTCCACTCCAGTGCACTCCAATCCACTACACTCCATCCCATTCCATCCCAATCCATTCCACTCCATTCCACTCCAGTCCACTCTACTCCACTCCACTTCACTCCATTCCATTCCATTATCTCTAATTCCATTCCAATACTTTCTAATCCTCGCCAGTCCACTCCAAACAACTCCACTCCACGCCACTCCACTGTACTCCATTCCATTCCATTCCGTTCCATTCCATTACCCTCTACTCCATTCCATTCCTTTCTATCGAAATGATCTCTCTGTCACTGAGACTAGAGTCAGTGTCACAATCTAGGCTCCCATTTCATTTCACCATTCCTTTCCATTCCACTCCGTTTCATCCCATTCCACTACACTACACTTCACTCCACTCCACCCCACTCCAATCAACTACACTCCACTCCACTCCAGTCCATCCTATTCCATCCCATTCCATTCCACTCCATTCTACTCCACTGGACTCCAATCCACTGCACTCCCTTCCATTCCATTCTATCCAATTCCATTCCACTGCATTGTACTCCACTCCAGTCTACTCCACACAATTCCACTCCACTCCACTCTACTCCACTTCATCCCATTGCATTCCATTCCATTCTGTTGCATTCCACTCCATTCCGCTCCACTCCAATCTACTCCACTGCGCTCTACTCCATTCCATTCTCTCCGATTCCGTTCCACTCCATTCTACTCCGTGCCAGTCCATCCCACACAACTCCACTTCACTCCACCGCATTCCATTCCATCCCATTCCTTTCTACTCCATTCCACTACACTCCACTCCACTCCATTCTATTCCTCTCCATTCCATTCCATTCCTTTCTTATGAAAGGTCATCACTCTGTCACTCAGGAAGGATTGCAGTGGCAAAAGCTAAGCTCACACATCATTTCATCATTCCATTCCATTCCATTCTATTCCATTCCATCCCATTCCACTCCACTCCACTCCACACTACTCTACTCCAATACATTCCACTCCATTCCACTCCACTTCATTCCATTGCATCCCATTCCATTCCAATCCATTCGAATCCATCACACTCCACTCCAGTCCACTCCACTCCATTCCACTCCACTCCATTGGATTCCATCCCTTTCCATTCCGCTCCATTCCCCCCACACCAATCAACTCTACTCCACTCCATTCCATTCCATTGCATTCCATTCCATTCATTTCCACAGGATGTCATTCTGTCACCCAGGATGGAGTGCAGTGGCACAATATCAGCTCTCATTTCATGTCACCATTCCATTCAATTCAATTCCTTTCCAATCCATGCCATTCCATTCCTTTCCATTCCATTCCATTCCATTCCATTACTTTTCTTTCCATTGCATTCCATTCCTTTCCATTTCACTCAGCTCCACTCCAGTCCACTCCATTCCACTCCACTCGATTTCACTTCACCCTACTCCACTCCATTCCATTCCATCCCATTCCATTCCACTCGATTGCACTGCACTCCACTCTAATCCACTCCACTCCACTCCACTCCATTAGATTCCATTCCAGTCCACTCCAATTCTTTCTATTCCTTTCTTTCAACAAGATCTCACTCTGTCAGACAGGCTGGAGTGCAATGGCAAAATATCAGCTCATATTTCATTTCACCATTCCCTTCCATCCCATTCCACTCCATTCCATTCCATTCCTTTCTACTCCATTCCACTCCACTGCAATCCACTTCATTCTATTACATTCCACTACATTCTGATCTTTCCTTTCTTTTGACAGGATCTCACTCTTTGCGTCGGGCTGCAATGCAGTGGCACAATCTCTGCTCACATTTCATTTCACCATTAAATTCCTTCCCATTCTTTTCCAATCTGCTCAACACCACTCCACTCCACTCCACTCCATTCCCTCCCTTTCCATTCCACTCCAGTTCACTTCACACCAGTAAACTGAACTCCTTTCCATTCCATCCCATTCCATTAAACTCCATTCCACTCCACTCCACTAAATTCCACTCCATTCCTTTCCATTCCATTCCGCTCTATTGCATTCCATTGTTTCCTTCGACAGGATCTCACTTTGTCACCCACACTGTAGTGCGGTGGCACGATCTCAGCTCACATTTCATATCACCATTCCATTCCATTCCGTTCCTTTTCATTGTATTCTACTCCATTCCATTCTACTCCACTCCACTCTACTCCACTCCACTCCATTCCACTACATTATATTCCATTATATCCCACTCCATTCCACTCCACTACACTCCACTCCTCTCCCCTCCAGTCCATTCCATTCCATTCCGTTCCTTTCTTTCAACAGGATCTCACTCTGTCACCCAGGCTGGAGTGCTGTAGCACAATATCAGCTCACATTTCATTTCACCATTCCATTCCATTCTATTCCATGCCATTCCATTCCATTGAACTCCACTCTACTCCACTCCACTCCACTCCATTCCACTTCATTCCACTCCACTCCTGTCTTATACACTCAACCACACTACATTCCACTCCACTCCACTCCTCTCCATTCCATCCCATTCCATTCCAATCCATTGCAGTCCACTGTACTCCACTCCACTCCATTCCACTCCATTCCCCTCCACTCCACTACAATCTACTCCATTCCCCTACGTTCAACTCCACTCCATTCCACTCCACTCCACTGCCTTCCACTCCATTCCCCTCCACTCCACTACAATCTACTCCATTCCCCTACGTTCAACTCCACTCCATTCCACTCCACTCCACTGCCTTCCACTCCATTCCATTACACTCCACTCGACTCCACTGCACTCCATCTCGTTACAACCCATTCAATTCCACTCCACTCCACTCCACTCCACACCATTTCTTTCCATATCTTTCCATCATACTCGATTCCACTCCACTCCACTCCCCTCCACTAAAATCCATTCCATTCCATTCCATTCCATTCCATTCCATTCCATTCCATTCCATTCCAATCCATTCCATTCCACTCCATTCCTTTCTTTTGACAGGATCTAATGTGTCTCCCTGGCTGAAGTGCAGTTGCACGATCTCAGCTCACATTCTATTTCATGATTCCGTTCCTTTCCTTTCCATTCCAGCATTCCATCTCATTCCTTTCAATTCCACTCCACTGCACTCCCCGCCACTCCTCTCCACTCCATTCCACTCCACTCTACTCCACACCTCTCCATTCCATCCCATTCCATTCCAATCCACTCCACTCCAATCCACTCCACTCCACTCTCTTCCATTCCATTCTATCATATTCTATTCCACTCCATTCCACTCTACTCCACTCCACTCCACTCCTCTCCACTCCACTGTATTCCTTTCCATTCCATTCCATTCCATTCTACTGCATTCCATTCCATTCGTTTCTTTCAGCAGGATTTCACTCTGTCATCCAGGCTGCATTGCAGTCGCACTATCTCAGGTCACATTTCATTTCACCATTGCATTCTACTCCATTCCATTCCACTCCATTCCACTCTGCTCCACTCCTCTCCACTCAACTCCATTCCATTCCCTTCCATTCCATTCCATTCCACCCCATTGCATTCCATTCCTTTCTTCAAAGGGATCTCACACTGTCACCAAGGCTGGAAAGCAATGGCACAACCTCAGCTCACATTTCATTTCACCATTCTATTCCATTACATTCCGTTCCTTTCCATTCCACTCCATTCCACTCCACTACACTGCACTCTAATCCATTCTTCTCAACTCCATTCCACTCCACTCCACTGCACTCTATTCCATTCCATCGCATTCCATTACCCTACATTCCACTCCAATATACTCCAGTCCTCTCCACTCCACTCCATTCCATTCTATTTTATTTCATTCCAATCCATTCCAATCCACTCCACTCCACTCCACTCCATTCCATTCCACTCCATTCCACTCTTTTCCACTCCATTCCACTGCACTCCATTCCACTCCACTCCACTCTTTTCCACTCCATTCCACTGCACTCCATTCCACTCCACTCCACTTCATTACATTCCATCCCTTTCCATTCCACGCCATTCCACTCCACTCCACTCCACCTCACACCACTCCACTCCTCTCCATTCCGTTCCATTACACTCCATTCCATTCCCTTTCTTTCTTTCGAGAGGATCTCACTCTGTCATCCAGGCTGAAGTGCAGTTGTCCAATCTGTGCTCGCATTTCATTTCACCATTCCATTATATTCCATTACATTCCATTTCACTCTATTACATTCCACTCCACTTCACTCAACTCCATTCCATTCCTTTCCTTTCCATTCCATTCCATTAATTTCCATGCCATTACACTCCACTCCACTCCACTTCACTCAACTCAATTGCATGGCATTCCATTCCATTCAATTTATCTCCACTAAACTTCACTCCTCTCCACTCCATTCCCTAATTTCTCATTCCATTACACTCCACTCCAATCCACTCCACTCCCCTCTACTCCACTCCAAACCATTCCATTTCATTCCATCCCATTCCATTCCACTCCACTTCATTCCACTCCACTCTACTCCCCTCCACTTCACTACAACCATTTCCCTTCCATTCCGTTCCATGCCACTCCAATCCTTTCCAATGTTTTCTTTTGACAGGATTTCACTGTGTCACCAAGGCTGGAGTGCTGTGGCACAATCACAGCTCATATTTCATTTCAACATTCCTTTCCATTACATTACATTCCACTCCACTGCACTCCACTTAACTCCACTCCCTTCCATTCCATTCCACTCCATTCCACTCCACTCCACTCCACACCAATCAACTCAATTCCATTCCATTCCATTCACTCCACTCCTTTCAATCCCATTCCTGTCTTACGACAAGATCTCACTCTGATACGCAGGCTGGAGTGCAGTGACACTATCTCGGCTCTCATTTCATTTCACCATTCCTTTGCATTCCACTCCATTCCATTCCACTCCACTCCCCTCCGTTCCATTCCACTCCATGCCTCTCTACTCCTATCCAATCCTATATAATACAATCCACTCCATTCCATTCCATTCCATCTCATCTCATTCCTTTCCACTCCATTCCACTCTACTCCTCTCCATTTCACTCCAATCCACTCCAATCCACTGCACTCTACTCCATGCCATTCCACTCCATTCCATTCCACTCTATTCTATTCCATTCATTTCTTTTGAAGGTATCACACTCTGTCACCCAGGATGGAGTGCAGTAGCACAATCTCAGCTCACATTTCATTTAACCATTCCATTCCATTCCATTACATTACATTCGACAAAATTCCATTCAACTCCACTCAACTCCATTCCATTCCCTTACATTCTTTACACTCCATTTCACTCCGCTAAAATCCACTTCTCTCTACTCCACTCAATCACACTCCATCATTTGCCTTTCCACTCCAATCCACTCCACTCCACCCTATTCCATTCGATTTCATCCCATTAAATTCCATTCCATTCCATTCCACTCCACTCCAATCCACTCCACTCCAATCCACCCCACTCCACTCCACTCCACCTCACTCCACTCCACTCCATTCCTTTGCATTCCATTCCATTTCACTCCATTCCATTCCATTTCTCCCTTTTGACTTGATCTCATTCTGTCACCCAGGCTGGTGTGCAGTGCCACAATCTCAGCTCACATTTCATTTCACCATTCCATTCCATTCCATTCCATTCCATTCCATTTCATTCCATTCCATTGTATTCCATTCCATTCCATTTAATTCCACTCCACTCCACTCCACTTTTCTCCACTCCACGGCACTACACTCCACTCCATTCCATTCCATCCCATTCCATTACAGTCCATTCCACTCCACTCCACTCTTCTGCACTCACTCTCCTCCACTCCAATCCATTCCATTCCGTTCCATTGAATTACACTCCATTGCATTCCATTAATGTCTTTGTACGGGATCTCACTATGTCACACAAGCAGGAGTGCAGTGGCACAATCTAAGCTCACATTTCATTTCACCATTCCATTCAATTCCATTCTATTCCACTCCACTCCATTCCACTCAACTCCACTCCACTCCATTCCACTCCACTCCACTCTAAATCACTTAACTCCATTATATTCCGTCCCTTTCCATTCCACTCCCTTCCACTCCACTCCACTGCATTTCATTTCATTCCATCCCATTCCATTCCACTCCTCTCCACTCCCCTCCCCTCCACTCCACTCCGTTCAATTCCATTTCCTTCCACTCCATTCCATTCCGTTACTTTCTTTCGCTGAGATCTCATTCTGTCACCCAGGCTGGAGTGCAGTTGCACAATCTCAGCTCACATTTCATTTCACCATTCTATACACTTCCATTCCACTCCATTCCATTCCATTCTATTTCTCTCCATTGTACTCCACTGTACTCCACTCCACTCCATTCCAATCTACTCCATTCCAATCCCCTCCACTCCTATCCACTCCACTCCATTCAAGTCCGCTTCATTCCATTATGCTCCAATCCACTACAATCCACTCCACTCCATTCCAATCCATTCCATTCCATCCCATTCCATCACACTCCATTCCACTCCACTCTTCCAATCCACTCCACTCCACTCCTCTCCAGTCCATTCCACTTCATTCTACTCCAATCCACTCCAATCCAGTCCACTCCATTCCATTCCATTCCTTTGCATCCCATTGTATTCCACTCCATTCCGCTTTCTTCCACTCCACTCCACTCCACTGCTCTCCGTTCCATTCCTTTCCATACAATTCCACTGCCTTCCATTCAATTCCTTTCTTTTGACAGGATTTCACTCTGTCACCCAGTCTGCATTGCAGTCACACTACCTCAGCTGACATTTCATTTCACCATTCCATTCCACTCCAGTCCATTCCAATCCATTCCACTCCACTCCACTCCTCTCCACTTCAGTGCACTCCATTCCATTCCCTTCCATTCCATTCCATTCCATTCCAATCTGTGCCATTCCACTCCACTCCACTCCACTCCAATCCATTCCACTGCACTCCATCGCATTTCATTCCACTCCTCAACACTTCACTCCACTCATTCCATTCCATTCCATTCCACTCCATTCCATTCCATTCCTTTCCTTCTAAAGGATCTCACTCAGTCACTCAGGCTGGAGTGCAATGGCACAATCTCAGCTCACATTTCATTTCTCCTTTCCATTCCATTCCATTCCATACCACTCCACTCCACTGCACTCCACATCATTCCACACCACTCCATTCCACTCTACATCACTCCACTCCACTCCGCGGAACTCCATTCCATTCCATCGCTTTCCATTACTGTCCATTCTACTCCAATACACTCCACTCCTCTCTAGTCCATTCCATTCCGATCCATTCCTTTCCACTCCACTCCATTCTACTCTGTTCCATTCCATTCCTTTCCTATCCACTCTGTTCTGCTACAGTCCATTCCATTCCACTCCACTCCATTCCACTCCACTGCATTCCACTCCACTCCAATGCATTCCATTCCATTACAGTCCATTCCACTCCACGCCAATCTTCTCCACTCAACTCCTCCAATCCATTCTATTCTGTTCTTTTGCTTTACACTCCATTGCATTCCATTCCTTTCTTTCTACAGGATCTGTCTCTGTCACACAGGCTGGAGTGCAGTGGCACAATCTCAGCTCACATTGCATTTCACCATTCCTTTCCATTCCACTCCACTCCACTCCACTCAACTCCATTACATTCCATCCCTTTCCATTCCACTCCTTTCCACTCCACTCCACTGTGCTCCATTTCATTCCATTCCATCCCATTCCATTCCACTCCAGCCCACTCCACTGCCCTCCACTCCACTTCGTTCAATTCGATTCCATTCCACTCCATTCCATTCAATTCCTTTCCTTCACCAGGATCTCCACTCAATTCTGCTCCACTCCACTTTGCTTCATTCCACTCCACCCCACACCACTTCCCTCCAGTTCACTCCACAGCATGCCATTCCATTCCACACAATTCCATTCCATTCCATTCCTTTCTTTCGACACGTTCCCACTGACACCCAGGCTTGAGTGCAGTGGCACAGTCTCAACTCACATTTCATTTCAACATTCCATTCCATTCCATTCCACAGAACTCCACTCCACTCCATTCCATTCCATTCCATTGCACTCCATTCCACTCCACTCCAATCCACTCCATTACATTCCATCCCTTTCAATTCCACTCCATTGGACTCTACTACACTCCACTCCACTGCACTCCAATAGATGCCACACCACTCCTCTCCACTCCACTCCATTCCATTGTATTCCATTCCATTCCACTCCATTCCTTTCCATTCCTTTCTTGCGACAGAATCTCACTCTGTCACCCAGGCTTGAGTGAAGTGGCATAATCTCATCTCATATTCCATTTCACCAATCCATTCTATTCTATTCCATTCCATTCCAATCCATTCCATTCCATTTCATTCCACTCCACTACATTCGAATCCATTCCACTCCAGTGCACTCCACTCCACTCCGCAGCATTCCCATACCCTCCACTCCACTGCATTCCCCTAGCATTCACTCTACTCCACTCCATTCCATTCCACTCTATTCCATTCCACTTCACTCCAGTCGATCCCATTCTTTCCCATTCCATTACACTATATTGCACTCCACTCCACTCCACTCCAATCCACACCATTCCGTTCCATTCCATCCCATTCCATTGCTATCAATTCCACTCCACTCCATTCTAAGCCTTTCCATTCCATTCCATTCTATTCCACTCCATTCCGTTCCACTCGTTTCTTTCAACAGGATCATACTCTGTCACCCGTCTGGAGTTCAGTGGCACAATCTCAGTGCACATTTCATTTCACCATTCCGTTCCATTCCATTCCATTTCTCTCCACTCCAATCCACTCCATTCCATTCCACTCCTTTCCAATCCACCAAACTCCAATCCACTCCACTCCACAGCACTCCATTCCACTAAACTACATTCCATTCCATTCCATTCCATCCCATTCCATTCCACTCAATTCTCCTCCACTCCACTCCACTCCACTCCACTCCATTCCATTCCTTTCCTTTCCACTCCACACCATTCCATTCCTTTCTTTTGACAGAATCTCACTCTGTCACCCAGGCTGGAGTGCAGTGACAAAATCTCAACTCACATTTCATTTCACCATTCCATTTCATTCCACTCCATTCCATTCCTTTCCTTTCCATTCCACTCCACTGCCCTCCACTCCACTCCATTCCATTGCACTCCATGCCACTCCACTCCTATCCACTCCAATACAATACAGTCCTCTCCATTCCATTATTCCATCCCATGTCATTCCTTTCCACTCCATTCCATTCCACTCCATTCTATTCCATTGTTTTCTTTTGAGAAGATCTCACTCTGTCACCCAGGCTGGAGTGCAGTAGTACAATCTCAGCTCACATTTCATTGCACAATTTCATTACATTCCATTCGACTCCATTCCACTCAGCTCCACTCCATTCCATTCCATTCCTTTCCACTCAATTCCACTAAGCTAAAATCCACTCCTGTCTACTCCACTCAATTACACTCCATCCAATTCCTTTACACTCCATTCCACTCCTCTCCTCTGCACTCCACGCTATTCCATTCCATTCCATCCCATTGAATTCCATTCCATTCCACTAAACTCCACTCCAAACCACTCCACTCCACAACAATCCGATCCACTCCACACCACCCCTCTCCACTCCACTCCACTGAATTCCTTTGCATTACATTCCATTTCACTCCAATACATTCCATTCCTCTCCAATCCATTCCATTCCTCTCTTTCGACAGGATCTCACCCTGCCATCCAAGCTAGTGTGCAGTGGAACAATCTCAGCTCACATTTCATTTTAACATTCCATTCAATTCCATTCCATTCTGTTCCATTGCATTCCATTCCATTCCATTTAATTCCACTCCACTCCACTCCAATTTTCTCCACTCCACTGCACTTCACTCCACTCCATTCCTTTCCCACCCATTCCATTACAGTCCATTGCACTCAATTCCACTATTCTACACTCCAATCCACTCCACTCCAATCCATTCCACTCCGTTCCATTGCATTACACTCCATTTCATTCCATTCCTTTCTGTGTAACGGATCTCAGCCTTTCACAAAGACTACAGTGCAGTGACTCTATCTCAGCTCATATTACATTTCACCATTCCTTTCCATTCCATTCATTCCATTCCATTCCACTCCACTCCACTTAACTCCAGTACATTCCATTCCTTTCTGTTCCACTCCATTCCACTCCACTCCATTTCATTCCACAGCATTTCATTCCATTCCATCACTTTCCATTCGATACCACTCCACTCCACTCCCCTCCACTCCACTCCATACAATTCCATTCCATTCCACTCCATTCTATTCCATTCCTTTCTTTCACCAGGATCTCAATCTGTCACCCAGGCTCGATTGAAGTTGCACAATCTCAGCTCACATTTCATTTCACCATTCCAATCCATTCCATTCCACTCCATTACATTCCATTACATTTCTCTCCATTGCAATCCACTGCACTCCACTCCACTCCATTCCATTCCACTCCATTAGACTCCACTCCACTCCTATCCACTCCGCTCCACTATATTCAGCTCCACTCCATTCCACTCCACTCCACTCCCCTCCACACCATTCCATTTCACTCCACTCCACTCCACTCCATTCCATGCTATTCCATTCCTTTCCATCCGATTATATCACACTCCATTCCACTCCAGTCCAGTCCAATATACTCCACTCCACTCTTCTCCACTCCATTCCGCTTCATTCCACTCCACACCATTCCACTCCACTCCACTCCACTCCACTCCACTCCATTCCATTCCATCCCATCCCATTCTACTCCACTCCGTTCCACTCTGCTCCACTCCTCTCCACTCCACTGCACTCCATTCCATTCCATTCCGTTCCACTGCCTTCCATTCCATTCCTTTCTTTCGACAGGATTTCACTCTGTCACCCAGGATGCATTGCAATCACACTATCTCAGCTCACATTTCATTTCACCATTCTATTACTCTCCAGTCCATTCCAATCAATTCCACTGTGCTCTACTCCTCTCCAATCCACTCCACTCCACTACATTCCATTCTCTTCCATTCCATTCCACTCCATATCATTCCACTCCGCTCCACTCCACTCCACTCAAATCCACTCCACTCCATTCAATTCAATTCAATTCCACTCAATTCCACTCCACTCCACTGTACTCCACTCCATTACATTCCATCCCTTTCCATTCTGCTCCACTCAGCTCCACTCCACTTCACTCCACCCCACTACACCCCACACCGCTCCACTCCACTCCATTCCTTTCCATTGCACACCATTCCATTCAATTCCTTTCTTTTGGCAGGATCTCACTCTGTCACCCAGGTATGAGTGCAGTGGCAATGACTCAGTTCACATTTCATTTCACCATTCCATTCCATTCCATTCTATTCCATTCCACTCCATTCCACACCATTCCACTGCACTCCACTCTATGCCACTCCATTACATTCCACACCATTCCACTCCACTCCATTACATTCCGTGCCTTTTCATTCCACTCAATTCGACTCCATTCCACTCCACTCCACTCCACTGCACTACACCACAAACCACTCCACTCCATTGCATTCCATTCCACTCCTTTCCATTCCATTCCTTTCTTTCAACAGGATCTCACTCTGTCACCCAGGCTTGAGTGAAGTGGCACTATCTCAGCTCACATTTCATTTCACCATTCTATTCCATTCCATTCTATTTCATTCCATTCCATTTCATTCCACTCCACTCCTCTCCAGTTCATTCAGTTCCTTTCCACTCCATTCCATTCCACTCCATTCCAATCCTCTCCACTCCACTCCACTCCATTTCATTATATCCCTTTCCATTCCTGTCCATTCCACTCCAGTCCACTCCAGTCCACTCCAGTCCATTCCATTCCACTCCATTCCACTCCACTCCACTGCACTCCACTCCACTCTACTCCACTCCATTAAACTCCACTCCAATCCACTCCATTCTACTCCATTCCATTCCAACCAATTTCCTTCCACTCCACTCCACACCATTCCATTCCATTCCATCCATTTCCATTCCATTCCATTCCCCTCCATTCCATTCCACTCCACTCCACTCCACTCCATTCCACTGCATTTCATTCCATTCCATTCCTTTCCGTTATATTCCATTACATTCCACTCCTTTCCATTCCATTCCATTCCATTCCATTCCACTCCATTCCATTCCATTCCCTTCTTTCGACAGGATCTCACTCTGTCACCCAGGCTGGAGTGCAGTGGCACAATCTCAGTTCAGATTTCATTTTACCATTCCATTCCATTTCATTCCATTCCACTCCACTCCACTCTACACCATTCCAACCAAATCCACACTACTTCATTGCATTCCATCCAATCAACTCTAATCAACTCCTCTCCTCTCCAGTCCACTCCATTCCACTCCATTCCACTCAATTCCATTCCATGCAATTCCATTCCATTCCATTCCACTTCATTCCACTCCCCTTCATTCCACTGCACTCCACTCCATTCCATTATATTCTATTGCAATCCTATCCATTCAATTCCATTCCTCTCTTTTGAAAGGATCTCACTCTGTCATCCAGGCTGGAGTTCAGTGGCACATTAACAACTGACATTTCATGTCACTATTCCATTCTATTCCATTCCTCTCCACTCTATTTCATTATATTCCATTCCCTTCCACTCCACTCTGCTCTACTCCATTCCATTCCATTCCTTTCCACTCCACTCCACTCTAATCCATTCCATTCCATTCCTTTTCACTCCATTCCACTCTACTCCATTCCACTCTACTCCATTCCATTCCATTCTTTTCCACTGTACTCCACTCTACTCCATTCCATTCCATTCCTTGCCACTCCACTCCACTCTACTCCATTCCATTCCATTCCATTCCACTCCTTTCCACTCTACTCCATTCCATTCCATTCCTTTCCACTCCACTCCACTATACTCCATTCCATTCCATACCATTCCACTCCATTCCACACCACTCCACTCCCCTCCACTCCCCTCCATTCCATTCTATTCCACTGCATTCCACTCCACTTCACTCCACGCGATGCCACTCGATCCCATTCCATTCCATTCCATTCGACTGCATTCCACTCCACTCCACTCCACCTCACTCCATTCCATTCCATTCTCTCCCATTGCATTATACTCCATTCGGCTCCCCTCCGCTCCACTCCACTCCACTCTATTCCATCCATTCTACTCCATTCCATTCCATTCCACTCCATTCCATTTCATTCCTTTCTTTTGACAGGATCTCAATCTCTCCCCCAGGCTGGAATGCAGTGCCACAATCTCAGTTCACATGTTATTTCACCATTCCATTCCAGTCCATTTCACTCACTGCACTCCACTCCACTACATTCCTTCACATCCCATCCCATTCCACCCCATTCCATTCCACTCCGCTCCGCTCCTCTGTGCTCCACTCCATTCCCGTCCATGCCATTCCATTACACTCCTTTCCATTCCACTCCACTCCATTCCATTACATTCCATGCCATTAAATTCCACTACATACCACTATACTATACTCCACTCCACTCCACCTCACTCTTCTACACTCCACTCCACCCCGTTCCATTCCATCCCATCCCACCTCACCCTACTACTCTCCATTCCACTCTTCTCCACGCCACTACACTCCACTCTCACTCTGTCACCCAGACTGGAGTGCAGTAGCACATTCTCATCTCACATTTCATTTCGGCAATCCATTCATTTCCATTTCAATCCATTCCTTTCCAGTCCATTCCATTCCACTCCACTCCACTCCACTCCACTCCATTCCATTTCATTACACTCCACTCCTTTCGATTCCACTCCAATCCACTCCATTCAACTCCACTAAACTCCAAAACACTCAATCCGTTTCCATTCCACTCCATTCCACTCTACTAAACTCCAGTCCAATCCACTCCATTTTATTCCATCCCTTTCCATTCCAATCCATTGCACTCCACTCCACTTCACTGCACCCCACTCCACTCCTTTCCACTCCACTCTAGTCCACCCCACTCCAGTCCACCCCACTCCACTCCATTCCATTCCAATTCACTCCATTCCATTCCATTCCTTTCGTTTGAAAGGAACTAACTCTGCAAGGAAATGAAAGGAATGGAATGATGTGGTGTGGAGTGGAGTGGAGTGGAATGGAATGGATTGGAATGGAATGGAATGGAATGGAATGGAATGGAATGGAATGAAATGCAATAGAATGGAACGGTGAAATGAAATGTCAGCTGAGATTTTGCCAATGCACTCCAGCCAGGGACACAGAGGGAGATCCTGTCGAAAATAAGGAATGGAATGGAATGCAGTGAAATGGAATGGAATGGAATGCTATGGAGTGGAGACGAGTAGAGTGGAATGGAATGGAGTGGCATCAAGTGGAATGAAGTCGTGTGGAGTAGAATGCAGTGGAACAGAATGGGATAGAATGTGATGCAGTGTAGAGGGGTGGAAAGGAGTGGAGTGGATTGGTGGGGATTGGAGTGGAATGGAATGGGATGGAGTGGAGTGGAGTTTAGTGGAGTGGAATGCAGTGCAATGGAATGGAAAGGAATGGAGTAGAATGGACCGGAGTGGAGTTGAGTGAAGAGGAGTGGAGTTATGGAATGGAATGGAATGGAATGGAATGGACTGGAGGTGAGTGGAATGGAATGGAATGTATGGAATGGAATGGAATGGAATGGAATGGAGGGGAGTGGAATGGAATGGAATGTATTGAAAGGAATGGAATGGAATCGAATCGAATGGAATGGTTAAATGAAACGTTAGCTGATATTGTGTCACTGCACTCCAGCCTGGGTGACAGAAGGATCCTGTGAAAGAAAGGAATGGAATGGAATGGAGTGGAAAGTTATGGAATGAAATGGAATGGAGAGGAGTGTAGTGGAGTGGATTGGAGTGGAGTGGAGTGGAAAGGAGTGCAATGGAATGGGATGAAACGGAATGGAATGTACTTTAGTGGAGTTGAGTGGAGGGGAGGGGAATGGATTGAAATGGAAAGGGATGGAATGGAGTGGAGTGGAGTGGACTGGAGTGAAGTGGACTAGAGTGGAGTGGAATGGAATTGAATGGAAAGGAATGGCATGCAGCGGATTGGAGTGTGGTGGAGTGGAATTAAATGGAATGGAAAGGAATGGAAAGGAAAGGTGGAATGAAACGTGAGCTGATATTGTGCCACCGCAATCCAGCCTTGGTGACAGAGTGAGATCAGGTCGAAAGAAAGGAATGCAATGGAATTGACAGGAATGGAATGGAACGGGAAAGAATGGAATGGAGTGGAGTGGAGAGAAGTGGAGTGGAATGGGATGGGACGGGATTGAATGCAATGGAGTGGAATGGATTGGAATGGAGTGGAGATTAATGGAGTGGAGTGGAATGGAATGGTCTGGAATGGTATGGAATGGAATGAAATGGAAAGGATTGCAGTGGAATGGAATGGTGAAATTAATGTGAGCTGAGATTTTGCCACTGCAGTGCAGCCTGGGTGATGGAGTGAGGACATGTTGAAAACAAGGAATGGAATGGAAGGTAGTGGAATGTATTGGAATGGAATGGAATGGAATGGATTAGAATGGAATGGAATGGGATGGAGAGGATTGGATTGGAGTGGAGTGGATTGGAATGGAGTGGGATGTAATGGAATGGAATGGAGTGGTGTGGAGTGGAGTGGATTGGAATGGAGTGGAATGCAATGGGATGTAATGGAATGGAATGGAGTGGAGTGGAGTGGAGTGGAGTGGAGTGGAGTGGAACTGAGTGGAACCGAATGGGATTCAATGGGATGGAGTGAAGTGGAGTGGAATGGAAGGGAATGGAATGGAATGGAATGGAGTGATGTGGAATGGAATGAAATGTTATGGAATGGAATGGAATGGAAAGGTGAAATGAAATGTGACCTGAGATTGTGCCACTGCACTGCAGCCTGTGTGACAGAGTGAGATCCTGTTGAAAGAAAGGAAAGCAATGCAATGGAGTAGAATGGAAAGGAAAGGAATTGAATGGAGTGGATTGGAGTCCAGTGGAGTGGATTGGAGTGGGATGCCGTGGAATGGAATGGAATGGAATGGAATGGAATGGAATGGAATGGAGTGGAGTGGAGTGGAGTGGAATGGAGTGGAGTGGCGTGCAGTGGAGAGTAGTGGAGGGGAGTGGAGTGGAATGGAGTATAATGGAATGGAATGGAATGGAGTGGAGTGGTGTGGAATGGAGTGGAAGGGAAGGGAAAGAAATGCTATCTAATGGAATGGAATGGAATGGAATGGTGACATGAAATGTGAGCTGAGACTGTGCAACAGCACTCCGGCCTGGGTGACAGAGTGATATACTGTCATAAGAAAAGAATGGAATGGAATGGGAAGAAATGGAATGAAATGGAATGGATTGGAGTGGAGAGAAGTGTAGTGTAGTGGAATGGAGTGTAGTGGAATGGCATGGGGTGGAATGGAATGGAATGCAGTGGAGTTCAGTCGAGTGGAGTGGTGTGGAGTAGAATGGAATGGAATGAATTGAAATGGAATGGAATGGAATGGATTGAAATGGAATGGAATGGCAGGGAATAGAATGGAAAGGAATTGAATGGAATGTGATGGAATGAAATGGAATGGAATAGAATGCAACGGAATGGAATGGTGAAATGAAATGTGAGCTGAGATTGTGCCACTGCACGCCAGGCTGGGAGAAAGCATGAGATACTGCCGAAAGAAAGGAATGCAATGGAAGAAGTGAAATGGAATAGAATGGAATGGAATGGAGTGGATTTGAGAGGAGTAGAATGGAGTGGAATACAGTGGAATGGAAAGGGATGGAATGGGATCGAGTGGAGTCGAGTGGAGTGGAGTGAAGTGGAGTAGAGTGTGTTGGAATCTGATGGAATGCAATGGGATGGAATGGAATAAAGTGGAGTGGTGTGGAGTGGAGTGGCCTGGAGTGGATTTAAGTGGAATGGAATGGGATGGAATGGAATGGAATGGAGTGGAGTGGAGTTCAGTGGAATGGAATGGAATGGAATGGAATGCAATGGTGAAATGAAATTTGACCTGAGCTTGTGCCTCTGAACTCCGGCCTGTGAGACAGAGTGAGACCCTGTCAAAAGAAAGTAAAGCAATGGAACGAGGTGGAATGGAATGGAATGGAGTCGTCTGCAGTGGAGTGGTAGGGAGTGGAATGGAGTGGAGTGGAATAGTTTCGAGTGGAATGTAAAGGAATAGAGAGGAGTGGAGTGGAGTGGTGTGGAGTGGAAAGGAATTTAATGGATTCGAATGGAATGGAATGGAATGGTATGCAACGGAATGGAATTGTGAAATGAAATGTGATTTGAGATTGTGCCACTGAACTCCAGCCTGGGTGAAAGGGTGAGATCCTGTGAAAAGAAAGAAATGGAAGGGATAGAATGGAATGGAATGGAACAGAGTGGAGTGGAGTAGAGTTGAGTGGAGTGGAAAGGCTAGAATGGAATGGGATAGAATGGATTGGAATGGAGTGAAGTGGCATTGAGTGGAGTGGAGTGGAATGCAGTGGAATAGAATAGGATGAAATGGGATAGAGCAGAGTGGAGAGGAGTGGAATACAGTGGAAAGGAAAGGGATGAAATGGGATCGAGTGGAGTGATTTGGAATGGAGTGGAATGCAATGGGATTGAATGGAATGGAGTGGAGTAGTGTGGAGTGGAGTGGACCAGAGTGGAATGGAGTGGAATGGAGTGGAATGGAGTGGAGTGGAATGGAATGGAATGGAGTGGAATGGAATGGAATGGAGTGGAATGGAATGGAATGGAATGGAACGGAATGGAATGGAATGGAACGGAATGGAATGGAATGGAATGGAATGAAATGGAAAGGAATGGAATGGAATCGAAAGGAATGGAATGGAATGGGATGGATTGGAATGGTGAAATGAAATGTGACCTGTGACTGTGCCACTGCACTCCAGCCTGTATGACAGAGTGAGATCCTGTCGACAGAAAGGAAAGCAATGGAATGGAGTGGAATGGAAAAGAATGGAATTGAATGGAGTGCAGTCAAGTTGAGCAGAGTGGAGTGGAGTGGGATGGAATGGACTCGAAAGGAATGCAATGGAATTCAATGGAAAGGAATGGAATGGAGTTTAGTGGAGTGGAAGGGAGTGGAGTGGAATGGAATGGAATGAATTGGAATGGAATGGAATGCAGTGGAATGTATTGGAATGGAATGGAATGGAATGGAATGGAATGCAATGGAATGGAATGGAATGGAATGCAATGGAATGGAATGGAATGGAATGGAATGGAATGGAATGGAATGCAATGGAATGGAATGGAATGGAATGGAATGGAATGGAATGGAATGGAATGGAATGCAATGGAATGGAATGGAATGGAATGGAATGGAATGGAATGGAATGCAATGGAATGGAATGGAATGGAATGGAATGCAATGGAATGGAATGGAATGGAATGATACAATAAAATGTGAACTGAGATTGTGCCACTGCACTCCAGCCTGGGTTACAAAGTGAGATCCTGTCAAAAGAAAGTAATGGAATGGAATGGAGTGGAATGGAATGGAATGGAATGGAATGGAATGGAATGGAAAGGAATGCAGTGGTGTGCAGTAGAGTGGAGTGGAGGGGAGTGGAGTAGAGTGGAGTGTGGAGTTGAATGGAGTGGAATGGAATGGGATGCTATTGAATAGAATGGAATGGAAAGGAAGGCAGTGGAGTGCAGTAGAGAGGAGTAGAGTGGAGTAGAGTGGAGTGGAGTTGGGTGGAATGGAATGGGATGCAATGGAATTGAATGGAGTGCAGTGGATTGGACTGGAGTGGAGGGGAGTTGAATGGAGTGGAATGCAATGGGACAGAAGGAAACGGTGAGAAGTGAAGTGGAGTGGAGTGGAATGGAATGTACTGGAATGGAATGGAGTGGAGAGGACTCGATTGGAGTGGAGTGGAATGAAACGGAATGTAATGGAATGGCATGGAATGGAATGGAATACAATGGAGTGGAATCGATTGGAATGCAATGGAATGGAATGTTGAAATGAAATGTGAGCTGACATTGTGCCACTGCACTCCAGCCTCGGTCACACACTGAAATCCTTTGGAAAACAAGGAATGGAATGGAATGGAATGGAATGGAATGCAATGGAATGGAATGGAATGGAATGGAATGCAATGCAATGGAATGGAATGGAATGGAATGGAATGGAATGGAATGGTGAAATGAAATGTGTTTTGAGATAGTGCCACTGCACTCCAGCCTGGGTGACAGCGTGAGATCTTGTCGAAAGAAAGGAATGGAATGGTTGGAGTGGAATGGAATGGATTGGAGTGGATTGCAGTGGAGTGAAGTAGAGTGGAGTGGAATGGCTAGAATGGAATGGGATGGAATGGAATGGAATGGAGTGGAGTCGAGATGAGTAGTGTGGAGTGGAGTGGAATGCAGTTAAATGGAATGGGATGGAATGGGATCAACAGGAGTGGTGGGGAGTGGAATGGAATGTAATAGAATGGAATTGAATGGTATGGAGAGGAGTGGAGTGGAGTGGAATGGACTGTATGTGAGTGGAATAGAAAGGAATGGAGTGGAATGTGGTGGAGTGGAGTGGAATGGAATCGAATTAAAAGAATGGAATGGAATGGAATGGAATGGAATGGAATGGAATGGAACGGAACAGAACGGAACGGAATGGAATGGAAAATAAAATAAAATGTGAACTGAGATTGTGCCACTGCACTCCAGCCTGGGTTACAAAGTGAGATCCTGTCAAAAGAAGGTAATGGAATGGAATGGAGTGGAATGGAACGGAATGCAATGGAATTGAATGGAATGGAATGGAATGGAAAGGAATGGAATGGAATGGAATGGAAAGTAATGCTGTGGTGTGCAGTAGAGTGGAGTGGATGGGCGTGGAGTAGAGTGGAGTGTAGAGTTGAATGCAGTGGAATGGAATGGGATGCAATTGAATATAATGGAATGGAAAGGAAGGCAGTGGAGTGCAGTAGAGTGGAGTAGAGTGGAGTAGAGTAGAGTGGAGTTAGGTGGAATGGAATGGGATGCAATGGAATTGAATGGAGTGCAGCGGATTGGACTGGAGTGGAGGGGAGTTGAATGGAGTGGAATGCAATGGGACAGAAGGAAACGGAGTGAAGTGAAGTGGAGTGGAGTGGAATGGAATGTGCTGGGATGGAATGGAGTGGAGAGGATTCGATTGGAGTGGAGTGGAATGAAACGGAATGTAATGGAATGGCATGGAATGGAATGGAATACATTGGAGTAGAATCGATTGGAATGCAATGGAACGGAATGTTGAAATGAAATGTGAGCTGACATTGTACCACTGCACTCCAGCCTCGGTCACAGACTGAAATCCTTTGGAAAACAAGTAATGGAATGGAAAGGAATGGAATCGAATTAAAAGGAATGCAAAGGAATGGAAAGGAATGGAATGGAATGGAATGGAATGGAATGGAGTGGAATGGAATGGAATGCAAAGGAAAGGAAAGGAAAGGAAAGGAGAAAGGAAAGGAGAAAGGAAAGGAGAAACGAAAGGAGAAACGAAAGGAGAAAGGAAAGGAAAAAGGGAAAGGAAAGGAAAGGAAAGGAAAGGAAAGGAAAGGAAAGGAAAGGAAAGGAAAGGAATGGAATGGAATTCTGAAATGAAAATTGAGCTGAGATTGAGACACTGCACTCCAGCCTGGGTGGCAGAGTGAGATCCCTTCGAAAGAAAGGAATGGAACAGAATGGAGTGAAATAGAATGGAATGGAATGGAGTGGAGTGGAGTGGAGTGGAATAAAGTGGAGTGCAGTGAAGTCAAGAGGAATGGAATGGAATGGAATAGTGAAATGAAGTGTCAGCTGAGATTGTGGGACTGTAATGGAAAAGAGTGGAGTGGAGTATAGTGGAGTGGAGTGCAGTGGAATGCAGTGGAATAGAAAGGGATGGAATAGGATGGAGTGGAGTGGAGATGAGGGAAATGAAGTGTAATGGAATGGAATGGAATGGAATTAAATGGAATATATTGGAGTGTAGTGGAGTGCAATGGAGTGATGTGGAATGGAAACAAATGGAATGGAGTGGAGTGGAGTGGAAGGGTATGGAATGGAATGCAACAGAATGGAATGGAATTGTGAAATGAAATTTGAGCTGAGATTGTGCCACTGCCCTCCAGGCTGGGTGACAGAGTGAGATTCTGTCGAAAGAAATGAATGTAATGGAATGGAGTGGAATGCAATGGAGTGCAGTGGAGTGGAGTGGAGTGGAAAGGAGTGGAATGTAATGGAATGGAATAGAATGGAATGGAGTGGAGTGGAGGTTACATGAGTGGAGTGGGGTGGAGTGGAATCGAATGGGATGGAAGGGAATTGAGTGGATAGGAGTGGAGTGGAGTTGAATGGAGTAGAATGGAATGGGATGGAATGCAATGTAATGGAATGGGATGGAATACAGTGTAATGAATGGAATGGAATGGAATGGAATGGAATGGAATGGAATGGAATGGAATGGGTTGGAGTAGAGTGGAATGGATTGGATTGGAGTGGAGTGGAATGGAATGGAGTGGAATGGAATGGAATGGATTGGAGTGGAGTGGAATGGAATGGAATGGAATGGAATGGAATGGAATGGAATGGAATGGAATGGAATGGAGAAATGAAATAGGAGATTGTGTCACTGCACTCCAGCCTGGGAGACAGAGTGAGATCCTGTCGAAAGAAAGCAATGGAATGGCATGGAGTTGAATGGAATGGAATGGAAATGGATGAAGTGGAGTGGAGTGGATTGGAATGGAGTGGAATTTAATGGGATGGAATGGATGGAAATGAAGTTCAGACGAGTGGAGTGGAATGGAATGGAATGGAATGGAATGGAATGCAATGGAATGGAATGGTGAAATGAAATGTGAGCTGAGATTGTGCCACTGTACACTAACCTGGGTGAAAGACTAAGATCCAGTCGAAAGAAAGGAATGAAATGGTACAGAGTGGAATGAAATGGAATGGAATGGAATGGAGTTGACTGGAGAGGAGTGGAATGCAGCGGAGTGGAATGGAGTGGAATTTAGTTCAGTGGAATGGAGTGGAGTGGAGTGGAATGGAATGGAATGGAATGCAATGGAATGGAATGGTGAAATGAAATGTGAGCTGAGATTGTGCCACTGCACACCACCCTGGGTGACTGAGTGAGATCCCATCGAAAGAAAGGAATGGAATGGAATGGAATGGAGTAGAGTGGAGTGAAGTGTAATGGAATGGAATGGAAAGGTTAAATGAAATGCAAGCTGAGATTGTGCCACTAAACTCCAGCCTGGGTGACAGAGTGAGATCCTGTCGAAAGAGAGGAATGGAATGGAATGGAGAAGAAAGGAATAGAGAAGAATGGAATGGAATGGAATGGAGTGGAATGGAGTGGAGTGGAGTGGAGTGGAGTGGAGTGGAGTGGACTGGAGTGGTGTGGAGTGCTGTACTGTGGAGTGGAGTGGAGTGGAGTGGAGAGGATTGGAATTGAGTTTAGTGGATTGGATTGGAGTAGAATGGAGGGCAATGGAATGGGCTGGAATGGAATGGAGTGGAGTGGAGTGGAGTGGAGTGGAGTGGAGTGGAGTGGAGTGGAACGGAATGGAATGGAAGGGAACGGAATGGAATGAAATGGTGAAATGAAATGTGAGCTGATATTTTCCCACTGCACTCCAGCCTGTGTGACAGAGTGAGATTCTGTCAAAAGAAAGGAATAGAATGGAATGGAAGGAAACATAATGGAATAGAATGGAGTAGAGTGGGGTGGAGTGGAGTGGAAAGGAGTGGAATGGAAAGGATTGGAATGGAATAGAGTGAGTGGAGTGGACAGGAATGGAATGGGATGTAGTGTATAGGAGTGGAGTGCAGTGGAGTCGAGTGGAGTAGACTGGATTGGAATGGAATGAAACAGAGTGCAGTGGAGTTGGTGGAGTGAAGTCGAGTGGAATGGGATGGGAAGGAAAGTAATGGAGTGGAGGAAGTGGAGTGGAGTGGAAAGGAGAGGAATGGAATGGGATGGAATGGAATGGAACGGTGTGGAGTGAATGGAGTGGAGTGGAGTGGAATGAAGTGGAATGGAATGGGTTGGAATGGGATAGAGTGGAGGGGAGTGGAGTGCAGAGGAGTGGAATGGAGGGGAATCGAATTAGGTGCAATGGAATGGAATGGAATGGAGGGGAATAGGATCGACTGCAGTGGAGTAGAGTGGAGTGGAGTGGAGTATAATGGACTGGAGTGAAATGGAAAGGAATGGAGTTCTTTGGAGTGGAGTGGAGTAGAGTGGAGTGAATTGGAATGGAGTGAGATGGAATGGAATGGAATAGAGTGGATTGGAGTGGAGTGGAGTGCAGTGTAATGGAGTTGAATGGAATGCGATGCAATGGAATGGAGTGGAGTGGAGCAGAATGGAGTGGAATGGAATGGAGTGGAGAGGAATCGAGGTGGGTGGAGTGGAATGGAATGGAATACATTGGAATGGCATGGAGTGGAATGGAATGGAATAGAATAATTGTGAAATGAAATGAGAGCTGAGATTGTGCCAATGAACTGCAGCCTGGGTGACAGAGTGAGATGTTGTCGAATGAAAGGAATGGAATGGAGGGGAATGAAATGTAGTGGAGTTAATTGGAGTGGAGTGTACTGGAGTGGAGGGGAGTGGAATGGAATCGTATGGCAAAGAATGGAATGCAGTGGAGTGGAGAGGAGAGGAGTGGAGTGGAGTGGATTGGAATGGAATGGAATGAGCTGGACTGCTATATACTGGAGTGGAGTGGAGTGGAGTGGAATTCAATGGATAGAATGGAATGGAATGGTGAAATGAAATGAGAGCAGAGATTATGCCAATGCACTCCAGACACAGTGGCAGAGAGAGAACTCTCAAAAGAAAGGAAAACAATGGAATGATGTGTAATGGAATAAATGGAGTGGAGTGGACTGGAGTGGAGTGCAGTGGAATGGAGTAGAATGGAATATGATGGAATGGAATGCAGTGGAGTGGAGTGGAGTGCAGTGGAATGGAGTGGTATGGAATGGGGTGGAATGGAATGCAGTGGAGTGGAGTGCAGTGGAATGGATTGGAGTGGAATGGGACTGAAAGGAGGGGAATGGAGAGGAATGTACTGCAGTGGAATGGAGTGGAGTGGAATGAGATGGAATGGAACGGAGTGGAGTGGAGTGATATGGAGTGGAATGGAATGGAGTGGAGTGGAATGCAATGGAGAGGAGAGTAGTGGGGTGGAGTGGAATGGAATGGCATGGAAAGGAATGGAATGGAATGGAATGGAATGGTGAAATGAAATTTGAGCTGAGATTGTGACACTGCACTCCAGCCTGGGTGACAAACTAAGATCCTGTCAAAAGAAAGGAATGGAGTAGAATGGAAAGGAATGGAAAGGAATTGAGTGGAGTTGAGTGGAGTGGAGTTTAGTGGACTGGAATGGAGTGGAATGCAATGGGATGGAATGGAATCAAAAGGAGTTGAGTGGAGTGGAGTGCAGTGGAGAGGATTGGAATGGAGTGGAAGGGAGAGTTATAGATGGAATGGAATGGAGTGGATTTGATTGGAGTGGAGTGGAATGGATTGGAATGGAATCGAATGGAATGCAATGGAGTGCAGTGGAGTGGAGTGGAATGCAATGAAATAGAATGGAATGGAATGGAATGGAATAAAATGCAATGGAATGGTGAAATGAAAGGTGAGCTGAGATTGTGCCACTGCACTCCAGCAGGGTGACAGAGTGAGATCCTTCCGTAAGAAAGGAATGGAATGGAATGGAATGGAAGGGAGTGGAATGGAATGAATGGTGTGGAGTGTAGTGGAGCGGAGTGCAATGAAGTGGAATGGAATGGGATGGAATGGAGTGGAGTGGACTGGAGTGGAGTTGTGTGGAATGGAGTGGAATGAAAAGGGATGGAATTGAATGGAGTGGAATGGAACGGAGTGGAATGTAATAGAGAGGAATGGAGTGGAGTGAAGTTGAGTGGAATGGAATGGACAGGAATGGAATGGAATGGAATGGAATACAATGGAGGGGAATAGAGTGGAGTAGAGTGGAGAGTTGTGGAGTGGAAAGGAATGGAATGGAATGGAATGCAATGGAATGGAATGGAATGCAATGGAATGGGATGGAATGCAATGGAATGGGATGGAATGCAATGGAATGGGATGGAATGGTGGCAATGGAATGGAATAGTGAAATGAAACGTGAGCTAAGATTGTGCCATTGCACTCCAGCACGGGAGACACAGTGATATCCTGTCGAAAGAAAGGAATGGAAAGGAATGGAGTGGAATTGAAAGGAATGTAATGGAGTGGAGTGAAGTGGAGCGGAGTGGAGTGAAGTGGAGCGGAGTGGAGCAGAGTAGAGTGGAGTAGAGTGGAATTTAGTGGAATGTAATGGAATGGAATGGAATGGAGTGGAGTGGAGTGGATTGGAAAGGATTGGAGAGGAAAGGAGTGGAATAGAATGGGATAGAATAGGATGGAGTGGAGTGGATTGGAGGGGAGAGGAGTGGAATGCAGTGGAATGGAATTGAATGAATGGGAGTGGAGTGGACTGGAGTGGAGTGGAATGGCATGTAATGGAATGGAATAATGAAATGAAATGTTAGCTGAGATTGTGTCACTGCACTCCAGCCTGGGAGACAGAGTGAGACCCTGAAGAATGAAAGGAATGGAATAGAATCGAGTGGAATGAATGGAATGGAATGGTGTGGAGGGCAGTGGAGTGGAGTGAAGTGGAGTGGAGTGGAATGGATTGCAATGGAATAGGATGAAATGTGGTGGAATGGAGTAGAGTGGAGTGGAGTGGAGTGAAGTGGATTGAAGTTGAGTGGCATTGAGTGGAATTGAATGGGATGGAAAGGAATGGAGTGGAGTGGAATGCTGTTGAGTGGATAGGAGTGGAATGTAGTGGAGAGGAGTGGACTGCAAAGGAATGGAATGGAATGGAATGGAAAATGGAAATGAAATGTGAGCTGAGATTGTTCCCCTTCACTCCAGCCAGGTTGAAAGAGTGAGATCCTTTCAAAAGAAACGAATGGAATGGATTGTAGTGGAGTGTAGTGGAGTGGTGTGAGGTGGAGTGGAGTGGAGTGGAATGGAGTGAAATGGAATGGGATTGGATGCAATGGAATGGAATGTAGTGGAGTGGAGCGGAGTGGAATGAATGGGATGTAGTGGAGTGGATTGGAGTTGAGTGAAGTGGAGTGGAATGGAATCGGATGGAGTGGAATAGACTGGAGTGTAGTGGAGAGGAGTGTAGTGGAATGGAATGGAATGGAATGGAATGGAATGGAAAGGAATGCAATGAAATGGTGAAATGAAATGTAAGCTGAGATTATTACACTTCACTCCAGCCTGTGTGACAGAGTGAGATCCTGTCAAAAGAAAGGAAAGGAATTGAATGGATTGAAATGAAAAGGAATGGAATGGAATGGAGTGGAGTGGAGTGGAGTGGAGTGGAGTGGAGTGAGTGGAGTGGAGTGGACTGGAGTGAGTGGAGTGGAGTGGAGTGGAGTGGACTGGAGTGGAACGGAATGGAACCGAATGGAATGGAATGGAATGGAGTGGAACGGAATGAAATGGAATGGTGAAATGAAATGTGAGCTGAGATTGTGCCAATACACTCCAAGCTGGTTAACAGGGTGAGTTCCTGTCAAAAGAAAGGAGTGGAATTCAACGCAGTGGAATGGAATGTAATGGGATGGAGTAGAGTGGAGTCACGTGGAGTGGAGAGGAGTGTAGTGGAATGGAGAGGAATTGAATGGGATGGAATGGAATAATATGGAGTAGAGTGGAGTGGAGAGGAGTGGAGTGGAATGGAGAGGAATTGAATGGGATGGAATGGATTGATATGGAGTGGAGTAGAGTGGAGCGGAGTGGAGTGGAATGGCGTGCAATGGAGTTGATTGGAGAGAAGTGCAGTGGAGTGGAATGGAATGGAATTTAAAGAAATGGAATGGAACGGTGAAAAGAAATGTGACCTGAGATTGTGTGACTGCACTCCAGGATGGGTGATAGATTGAGATCCTGTAGGAAGAAAGGAATGAAATGGAATGGAGAGGAATGGTACAGAATGGAATGGAATTGAATGGAGTGGAGTGGAGTGGAGTGGAGTGGAATGGAATGGAATGGAATGCAATGCAATGGAATTAAATGGTGAAATGAAATATGAGCTGAGATTGTGCAACTGCACTCCAGCCGGTGTGATAAAGTTGCATCCTGTAGACAGAAAGAAATGGAATGGAATGGAGTGTAATGGAATGGGTTGGAGTAGAGTGCACAGGAGTGGAGAAGAGTCGAGGGGAATGGAGTGGAATAGGATGGGATTGAATGAATTGAAATGGAGTGGAGTGGAGTTCAATGGAGTTGAATGGAATGGGATGGAATGGGATGCAGTGTAGAGGAGTGGAGTAGGGTGAGGTGGGATGGAGTGGAATGGAATGGTATGGAGTGGAGTGGAATGGAATGGAATGGGATGGTATGGATTGTAATGGAGTGGAATGGAATGGAATGGAATGGAATGGAATACAATGGAATGGTGAAATGAAATGTGAACCGAGATTGTTCCACTGTATTTCAGCCTGGGTGACAGAGTGAGATCCTGTCGATAGAAAGAAATGAAATGGAAAGGAGTGGAATGGAGTGCAATGGAATTGAACTAAGTGGAGTGGAGTTGAGTGCTGGAGTGGAATGGAATGGGATGGAATGGAATGGAGTGGAGTGGAGTGGAATGGAGTCTAGTGGACTGTAGTGGAATGGAATGGAATAGAATTGAGTGGAGTATAGTGGAGAGGAGCACAGTGGAGTGGAGTGGAATGGAATGAAATGGAATGCAGTGGAATGCAATGGATTGGAATGAAATGGAAAACAATGGAATTGAATGCTGAAATGAAATGTTAGCTGAGATTGTGCCACTGCACTCCAGCCCCTGTCACAGAATGTGATCCTGTCGAAAGAAAGGAACGGAATGGAAGGCAGTGGAATGGAATGGAGCGGAGTGGACTGGAGTGGGATAGACGGGAATGGAGCAGAATGGAATGTGATGGCATCGGATAGAATTCTATGGAGTGGAGTGGAATGGAAAGGGATGGGATGGAATGGAATGGAAAGGAGTGGAGTGGAGTGGAACTTAGAGGAGTGGAGTGGAATGGAGAGGAAAGGAATGGAAAGGAGGGGAATGGAATGGAGTGGAGAGGAGTGGAGAGGAGTGGATTGGAATGGATTGGAATGAAATGAAATGCAATGAAATGGAATGGAGTGGAGTGGAAAGGAATGGAATGGAGTGGAGTGGAAAGGAATGGAATGGAATGGAATGGTAAAATGAAATGTGAGCTGAAATTGTTTCACTGCACTCCAACCTGAATGACAGAGTCAGATCCTGTCAAAAGAAAGGAATGGAATGGAAAGGAGTGGTATGGAAAGGTATGGAATGGAATGGTGTGGAGGGGAGTGGAGTCGACTGGAGTGTAGTGGAATGGAATGGAATTGAATGGAAGGCGGTGTAGTGGTGAGGAGTGGTGTGGAGTGGAAAGGAGTGGAATGGAATGCGATGGATTGGAACGGAATGGAGTGGAGTGGAGTGGAGTGGAATGGAGTGGAATAGAGTGGAATGTAAAGGGATGGAGTGGACTGGAGTGGAATGCAGGGGAATGGAGTGGGATGGAATGGAGTGGAGTGGACTGGAGAGGAGTGGAGTGAATTGGAGTTGACTGGAGTGGAATGGAATGGGATGGAAAGGAATGGAATGGAGTGGAGTGGAGTGAACTTGAGTGGAGTGGATCCAAGTGGAGTGGAATGGGAAGTAATGGAATGGAATGGAGTGGAGAGGAGTGGAGTTGAGTGGAGTGGGGTTGAGTGAAGTGGAATGGAGTGGAATGGAGTGGATTGAAGTGGAATCAAATGGAATGGGGAAATGAAATGTGAGCTGAGATAGTGCCACTGCACGCCAGCCAGTGTGACAGAGTGAGATCTTTCCGACAGAAAGGAATGTAATGGAATGGAATGGAATAGAATAGAATGGAATGGAATGGAGTGGAGTGGAAGGAAGTGGAATGGACTGGAATGAAGTGGTGTGAAGTGGGATGGAGTGGAGAGAAGTGGAGCAGAGTGGAGTGGTAAGGAGTGGAATGGAATGCAATGCCACAGAGTGGAGGGGAGAAGAGTGGAGTGGAGTGGAATGAAATGGAATGGAATGCAATGGAATGGTGAAATGAAATGTGAGCTGAGATTCTGTCACTGCACTACAGCTTGGGTGACAGTGTGAGATCCTGTCAAAAAAAAAAAACGAATGGAAGGTAAAGGAGAGGAATGGAATGGAAGGGAAAGGAATGGAATGGAGTGGAGTGGAGTGGAGTGGATTCTAGTGAATGGCATGGAATGGAATGGAATTGAGTGGACAAGAGTGGAGTGGTGTGTACAGAATTTGAGTGGAATGGAGTGGAATGGAATGGAGTGGACCAGAGTGGATTGGAGTGGAGTGGAGTGGAGTGCAATGGATTGCAATGGAACCGATTGGAATGGAATGGAATGGAATGGTGAAATGGAATGTGACCTGAGATTGTGCCACTGCACTCCAGACTGGGTGACAGAGTGAGATCCTGTCGAAAGGAAGGAATCCAATGTAATGGACTGTATTGGAATGGAATGGAATGGAATGGAGCAGGGTGCAGTGGAGTAGAATGGAGTGGAGGGGAATAGAGTGGAATGGAATGGGATGTAATGGAATGGAATGGAGTGGAGTGGAGTGGAATGCAGTGGAATGGAAAGGGATGGAATGGAGAGGAGTGGAGTGGAGTGGAAGGAATTTAATGAAATGGAATAGAATGGAATGGAGAAGCCAAATGTGAAATGGAATGTGACCTGAGATTGTGCCGCTGCACTCTGGCCTGTGTGACCCAGTGAGTCACTATCCAGTGGAAAGAAAGGTATTGAATGGAATGGAATCAAATGGAAAGGAATGCAATGGAGTGGAGTTGAGTGGAGTGGAGTGGAATGGAGTGGAATGGAATGGGATGGAATGGAATGCAATAGAGTGGAGTAGAATGGAGTGGGGTGGAATGGAATGGAATGGAATGGTGAAATGGAATGTGAGCTGAGATTGTGCAGCAGCACTCCAGCCTGGGTGACAGATTGAGATCCTGTCAAAAGAAAGGAATGCAATGGAATGGAGTGGAATGCAATGGAGTTGGGTGGGGTGGAGTAGAGTGAGTGAAGTGGAGTGGAGTGGAGGGGAATGGAGTGGAATGGAATGGGATGGAATGGAAAGGAATGAAGTGGAGTGAAGTGGAGTGGACTGGAATGGAGTGGAAGGGAATGGAATAAATTGGCATGGCATGGAATGGAGTGGAATGGAGTGGACTGGAATGCAATGGAATGGAATGGATTGTAATTGATTGGAATGGAATGGAATGGAATGCAATGGATTGGAATGGAATGGAATGGAATGGAATGGAAAGGAATGGAATGGAATGGAATGGAATGGAATGGAATGGAATGAAATGGAATGGTGAAAAGAAATGTGAGCTCAGATTGTGCCTCTGCACTCCAGCCTGGGTGACAGAGTGAGATCCTGTCGAAAACAAAGAATGGAATGGAATGGAGTAGAATGGAATGGAAAGGAATGCAATGGAGAGTAATGTAGTGGAGTGGAGTGGAATGGAGTGGAATGGGATGGCAGGGAAGGGAATGGAATGGACTGGAGTGAAGTGGAGTGGAACGTAATGGGATGGAATGGGATGGAATTGAGTGTAGTGGAGTGAAGTTGAATGGACTGGAGTTGAGTAGAATGGAGTGGAATGGAATGCGATAGAAAGGGATGGAGTGGAGTGGAATTGAGTTGAGTGGAATGTACTGGATTAGAATGGAATGGAATGGAGTGGACTGGAGTGGAATGAAATGGAATGCTGAAATTAATCATGAGCTGATATTGTGCCACTTCACTCCAGCTTGGGTGACAGAGTGAGATCCTGCGGAAAGAAGGGAATGGAATGAAATGGAGTGGATTGGTACTGAAAACAAATGAATGGAGTGGAGTGGAGTGGAGTGGAGTGGACTAGAGTGGAATGGAGTGGAATACAAAGGGAAGGAGTGGAGTGGAATGGAGTGGAGAGAAACGGAGTGGAATGGAATGGAATGCAGTGGAATGGAGTGGAGTGGAGTGGAGTGGATTGGAGTGGAGTGGAATGGCGTGGAATGGAGTGGAATGGAATGGAATCTAATGGAATGGAATGCAATGGAGTGCAGTGGATTGGAGTGTAATTAAATGGAATGGAATGGAAAAGAATGGATTGGAATGGAATGGTGAAATGAAACGTGAGCTGATATTGTGTCACTGCACTCCAGCCTGGGTGACAGAGTGAGATCTTGTCGAAAGAAAGAAAGGAATGGGATGGAAGGGAATGGAATGGAATGGAATGGAATGCAGTGGAGTCGAGATGAGTGAACAGGAATGCAGTGGAGTGTAATGGCGGGGGATGTGATGGAACGGAAAGGACTGGAGTGTATTGGATGGGGTTGAGTGGAGTGGAGTTGAGTGGAATGGGATGGGATGGAATGAAATGGAGTGGAGTGGAGTGGAGTTTAGTGGAGTGGAGTGGAATGGACTGGAATGGAATGGAATGGAATGGAATACAGTGGAATGGAATGGTGAAATGAAATGTGAGCTGAGATTGTGCCACTGCACTTCATCCTCGGTGATAGAGGGAGATCATGTTGAAAGCAAGGAATGGAATGGGATGGAGTGAACTGCAGTGGAATGTAATGGTGAAATGAAACTTGAGCTGAGATTGTGTCACTGAACTGCAGCCTGGGTGATGGAGTGAGATCCTATGGAAAGCAAGGAATGGAATGGAATGGAGTTTAACGGATTGCAATGGAATGGAATGGAATGGAGTTTAACGGATTGCAATGCAATGGAATGGAGTGGAGAGGAGTGGAGTGGAGTTTAGTGGAGTGGAGTGGAATGGAGTGGGGAGGAATGGAATGCAATGGACTGCAGTGGAGTGGAGTTCAGTGGTGTGGAGTGGAGTGGAATGTAATGGGATTCAATAGGATGGAGTGGAGTGGAGTGGAGTGGAATGGAATGGAATGGAATGGAATGGAGTGGAATGGAATGGAATGGAATGGAGTAGAGTGGAATGGAATGCAGTGTTATGGAATGGAAGGGAATGGAATGGAATAGTGAAATGAAATGTGTACTGAGATTTTGCAACTGCAATACAGCCTGGGTTACAGAGTAAGATCCTGTCAAAAGAAAGGAATAGAATGGAATAGAGTGGAATGGAATGAAATGGAATGGAGTGGAGTGGAGTGGAGTGGAGTGGAATGGAGTGGAGTGGAATGGTGTGGAATGGAATGCGATGAAGTGGTAAGTTGTGGTGTGGATAGATTGGAGTGGAGTGCAAAGGAATGGACTGGAGTGCAATGGAACGGAATGGTGAAATGAAATCTGAGCTAAGGTTGTGCCACTGCACTCCAGCCTATGTGACACAGTGATATCTTGTCGAAAGATAGGAATGGAATGATATGGGGTGGAATGGAATGGAATGGAGTGGAATGGAATAGAATGGAATAGAACGGAGAGCAGTGGAGTGGAGAGGAGTGGAGTGGAATGGAGTAGAATGGAATGGGTTGTAATAGAATGGAATGCACTGGAGTAGAGTGGAGTGGAATGGAGTGGAATGGAATGGGATGGAATGCAAAGGAGAGGAGTGGAGTGGAATGGATTGGAATGGAATGGGATAGCATGGAATGGAGTGGAGTGGAATGGAGTGCAGTGGAGTGGAGTGGAATGGAGTGGAATGAAAAGGAATGTAATGTAATGGAATGTAATGGAATTGAGTGCAATGGAGTGGAGTGGAGTGGCATGGAATGGAATGGAATGGAAAGGAATGGAATGGAATGGAATGGTGTTATGAATAGTGAGCTGAGATTGTGCCACTGCACTCCTGCCTGAGTGACAGAGGGAGATCCTGTCAAAAGAAACGCATGCAATGGAATGAAGTGGAATTGAATGTAATGGAATGGAGGAATGGAGTGGAATGGAGTGGAGTGGAGTGGAGTGGAGTTGCATGGATTGGAGTGGAGTGGAGTGAAGTTGCATGGATTGGAGTGCAGTGGAGTGTAAAGGAATGCAATGGAATGGTATCTAATGGAATGGAATGGAGTGGTGTCGAGTGGAGTTGAGTGGAGTGGAATGGAGAGGAATGGAATGGGAGGGAATGGAGAGGAGTGGAGTGGACTGGAGTGGAGTAGAGTGGAATGGAGTGGAATGGAGTGGAGTGGAGTGGAGTCGAGTAGACTTGAGTGGAGTGGAGTGGAGTTAAATGGAATGGAATTTAATGGAATGGAATGGCGAAATGAAATGTGAGCTGAGATTGTGCCACTGCACTCCAGTCTGTGTTACAGAGTGAGACCCTGTGGAAAGAAAGGTACGGGATGTAATGAGTCTATTTGAATGGAATGGAAAGGAATGGAGTGGAGTGGAATGCAGTAGACTGGAATGGAGCTGAATGAAATGGGATGGAATGGAATAGAATTGAGTATAGGGAAGTGGAGTGGACTGGACTGGAATGGATTGCAATGCAGTGCAATGGAATGGGATGGATTTTAATGGAGTGGAGCGGAGGGGTGTGGACTGGAATGGAGTGCAATGGAATGGAATGGATTGGAATGGAGTGGAGTGGAGTGGAGTGGAGTGGAAAGAAATGGAATGGAGTGGAATGGAACGGAATGGAATGGAATGGAATGGAATTGTGAAATAAAATGTGATCTGAGATTGTGCCGCTGCACTTCAGCCTTGGTGACAGAGTGAGATCCTGTCAAAAGAGAGGAACGGAATGGAATGGAGTGGAATGGAATGGAACGGATTGGAGTGGAGTGGAGTGAAGTGAAATGCAGTGGAGGGGAGGGTAATGGATTGGATTGGAATGGAGTGGTATGGAATGTGATGGAGTGGAATGAAGTGGAGTGGACTGGTGTGGAGTGGAGTGGAGTGGACTGTAATGGAATGGAATTTGATGGAATGGAATGGAATGGAACAGAATGGTGAAATGAAATGTGAGCTGAGATGGTGCCACTACACTGCAGCCTAGGTGACAGAGTGAGATCTTGCCGAAAGAATGTAATGGAACGTCATGGAGTGAATTCGAATGAAATGTCATGGAGTGGAGTGGAGTGAAGTTCAATGGAGTGGAACGGAATGGGATTGAATGGAATGGAGTGGAGTGGAGTGGAATGGAATGGAATGGAAAGGAATGGAGAATGGAATGGAATGGAGAGGAGTGGAGTGGAGTGGAGTGGAATGAAATGGAGTGGAGTGGAATGGAGAAGAATGGAATGGACTGCAATGAAATGCAATGGAATTGTGAAAAGAAATGTGATCTGAGATTGTTTCCCTCCACTGCAGCCTTGGTGACAGAGTGAGATCCTGTTGAAGGAAAGGAATGGAATGGAATGCAGTGGAATGGAAAGGAGTGGAATGGAATGGAATGGAATGGAAAGGAGTGGAATGGAATGGAATGGAATGGAAAGGAGTGGAATGGAATGGAATGGAATGGAAAGGAGTGGAATGGAATGGAATGGAATGGAATGGAGTGGAATGGAATGGAATGGAATGGAATGGAATGCAATGCAATGCAATGGAATGGAATGGTGTGGAGTGGAGTGGAGTCGACTGCAGTGGAATGAAATGGAATGGAATGGGATGGTACGGAGTGGAGTGGAATGGAGTGGAATTTAGTGGAATGGAGTGGAGTTGAGTGGAGTGGAGGGGTTTGCAATGGAATTGAATGGAATACAATGAAATGGAATCGAATGGTGAAATGAAATGTGAGCTGAGATTGTGCCACTGCACTCCAACCAGTGTGACAGAGTGAATTCCTGTCGTAAGAAATGTACGGAATGGGATGGAGTCGAATGTAAAGGAATGGAATGGAATGGAGTGGAGTGGAGAGGAATGGAATTCAGTGGAGTGTAGTGGAATGGAATGGGATGAAGTGGAAAGGAATGGACTGGAGGGCAGTGGATTTGAGTGGAGTGGAGTGTTATGTAGTGGAATGGAATGGGATGGAATGGAATAGAGTGGAGTGGTGTGTATTGGAATGGACTGGAGTGGAATGGATTTTGATGCAGTGGAAAGAAGTGGAATGGACTGGTGTGGAGTGGAGTGGAGTGGACTGGACTGGATTGGAGTGGAATAGAGTGGTATGGATTGTGATGGAGTGGAATGAAGTGGAGTGGACTGGTGTGGAGTAGAGTGGAGTAGAGTGGAGTGGATTGGAGTGTCATGGAATGGAATTTAATGGAATGGAAAGGAATGAAATGAATGGTGAAATGAAATGTGAGCTGAGATTGTGCCACTGCACTCCAGCATAGGTGACAGAGTGAGATCCTGTCGAAAGAAAGGAATGGAATGGAATGGAGTGAACTGGAATGGAATTGAATGCAGTGGAGTGGAATGGAGTGGAGTGGAGTGGAGTTGAATGGAGTGGAATAGAATGGTATGGAATGGAATGGTGTGGAGTGTAGTGGAGTGGAGTGGAGTGGAATGGAATGGGATGGAATGGAGAGGAGTGGAGAGGAGTGAAGTGAAATGAAACGGAGTGGAGTGGAGTAGATTGCAGTAGAATGGAATGGAATGCAAGGCAATGGAATCTGAAAAGAAATGTGATCTGAGATTGTTTCCCTTTACTGCAGCTTAGGTGACACTATGAGATCCTGTTGAAAGAAAGGAAAGGAATGGAATGGAGAAGAATGGAATGGAATGGAATGGAATGGTGTGGAGTGGAATGGAGTCGACTGCAGTGGAATGGAGTGGAATGGAATGGGATGGAATGGAGTGGACTGGAGTGGAATGGACTAGAATTTAGTGGAGTGGAGTTGAGTGGAGTGGAGTGGAGTGCAATGGAATGGAATGGAATAGAATGGAATGGAATGGTGAAATGACATGTGAGCTGAGATTGTGCCCCTGCACTCCCACCAGGGTGACAGAGAGAGATCCTGTCAAAAGAAATGTATGGAAAGGGATGGAGTCGAATGGAAAGGATTGGAACGGAATGGAGTGGAGTGGAATGGAACGGGATGGAGTCAAAAGGAATGAAGTGGAGTGTAGTGGATTTGAGTGAAGTGGAGTGGAATGGAGTTGAATGCAATGCAATGGAATGGGATGGAATGGAATAGAGTGGAGTGGTGTGGATTGGAGTGGACTGGAGTGGAATGGGGTAGAATGGAATGGGGTGGAACGGAGTGGGTTGAAATGGAATGGGGTGGAGTGGAGTGGAGTGGAATGGAACGGAAGAATTGATCGGAATGGAATGGAATGAATGGTGAAATGAATTGTGACCTGAGATTGTACCACTACACTCCAGCCTGGGTCGCAGAGTGAAATCCTTTCAAAAGAAAGGAATAGAATGGAATGGAGTGGAATGGAATGGAATGGGGTGCAGTGGAGTGGAGTGGAGCACAGTCGAGTGTTGTGGAGTGGAGTGGAATGGAGTGGAATGGAATGGAATGGAATGCAATGGAGTGGAATGGTTTAAAGAAAAGTGAGCTGAGATTGTGCCACTGCACTGCAGCCTGGGTATAAGAGTGAGATCCTGTTGAAATAAGGAATGGAAGAGAAAGGAGTGGAATGGAATGGAATGGAAAGGAATGGAATGGAATGCAGTGGAATGGAATGGAATGGAAAGGAATGGAATGGAATGCAGTGGAATGGAATGGAATGTAGTGGATTGGATTGGAGTGGAGTGGACTGGAATGGAGTGGATTGGAGTGGAGGGGAATGGAGTGGAATGGAATAGGATGGAATAGAATGGAATGGAGAGGAGTGAAGTTGAAAGGAAAGAAATGCAATGGAGTGGAATGGAATGGAATGGAAGAGTTGAATTGAAAGGAATGGAGTGGAGTGGAGTGGAGTGGATTGTAGTAGAATGGAGTGGAATGGGATGGGAAGGTATGCAATGGAATGGAGTGGAGTGGAATGGAGTGGAATCGAATGGGATAGAATGGGATGGAGAGGAATGGAGTGGATTAGAGTGGAGTGGAATGGAATGGAATGGAATGGAATGCAATGGAATGGAGTGGAATGGAATGGAATGGAATGGAGTGTAGCAGAGTGGACTGGAGTGGAGTGAAATGGAATGGAATTGAATGGAATGGAATGGAATGTAGCACGGTGGACTGGAGTAGAGTGGAGTGGAATGGAATGGAATGGAATGGAATGCCATGGAATGGTGAAAAGAAATGTCAGCTGAGACTGTGCCACTGCACTCCAGCCTGTGTAACAGAGTGAGATCACGTCTAAAGAAAGGAATGGAATGGAAAGGAGTGGAATGGAATGGAATTGTATGGAATGGACTGGAGTGGAATGGAGTGTAGCAGAGTGGATTGGAGTGGAAAGTAATGGGGTGGAATGCAAAGGAGTGGAGTGGAGTGGAATGGAGTGGAATGGAGTGGACTGGAATGGGATGGAATGGAATGTGGTGGAGAGGAGTGGAGTGGAGTGGGGTAGAGTGGAATGGAAAGGAATGTCATTTAATGGAATGGACTGGAATGGAATGGAATGGAATGGAATGGAATGGAATGGAATGGATTGGAATGCAATGGAATGGTGAAATGAAAAATGAGCTGAAATTTTTGCACTGTAATCCAACCTGGGTGACAGGGTGAGATCCTGTCGAAAGAAAGGAATGCAAGGGAATGGAATAGAATGGAAAGCAATGGAATAGAATGCAATGGAATGCAATGGTGAAATGAAATGTGAGCTGAGATTGTGCCACTGCACTGCAACCAGGGTGACAGAGTGAGATCCTGTCAAAAGAAAGGAATGGAATGAAAGGGAGTGTAATAGAATGGAATGGAGTGGAGTGAAGTGGAGTGCAGTGGAATGGAATGGAGTGGAATTGAATGGGATGGGGTGGGATGGAATGGAGTGGAGTGGAGTGGAATGGAGTGGAGTGGAGTGGAATGGAGTGGAGTGGAATGGAATGAGAAGGAATAGAATGGATGGAAGTGGAGTGGAGTGGTGTGGAGTGGAATGGAATGGAATGGAGTGCAGAGGAGTAGAGTGGAGTAGAGTGTTGTGAAATGGAATGGAATGCAATGTTATGCAACTTTGAAATGAAATGTGAGCTGAGATTGTGCCACTGCACTCCAGGCTGGGTGACAGAATGAGATCCAGTTGAAAAAAAGATTGTAATGGAATCGAGTGGAATGGCATGGAGTGGAGTGGAGTGAAATGGAGTGGAATGGAATGGTGAAATGAAATATAAGATGAGATTGTGCTACTGCACTCCAGCCTGTGTGACAGAATGAGATCCTGTGGAAAGAAGGCAATGGAATGGAATGGAGTGGAATGGAATGAAATGGAATCAAATGGAATGGAATGGTGAAATGAAATATGAGCTGAGATCGTGCCAGTGCACTCCAACCTGGTTGACAGAGAGAGAACCTGTTGAAAGAAAGGAATGTAATGTAATGGAGTGTATTGGAATGGAATGGAATAGAAAGGGGTGCAGTGGAGAGGAGTGGAGTGCATTGGAGGGGAGTGGAGTGGAATGGAGTTGAATGGAATTTGATGTAATAAAGTGGAATGGAGTGGAGTGGAGTACAGTGGACTGCAGTGGAAAGGATTGGAATGGGATGCAAAAGAGAGGAGTGGCGTATAGTCGAGTGTAGTGGAGTGGAGTGGAGTGGAGTTGAATGGAACGGGATGGAGTGGAGTGGAATGAAATTTAATGGTAAAATGAAATGTGAGCTGAGATTGTGCCACTGCACTGCAGCTTGTGTGACAGAGTGAGATCCGTCAAAAGAAAGGAATGGAATGGAATGGAGTGGAAGGGAATGGAATGGAAATGAATGCAGTGGAGTGGAGTAGAGTTGAGTGGAATGGCGTGGAATGGAATGGGATGGAATGGAATGAAATGGAGTGCATTGGAGTGGAATGTAGTGGAATGGAATGGGATGGAATGGAATGGAGTAGACTGGAGTGGACTGGAGTGGAGTGGAATGGAATGGAATGGAATGGATTGGAAGGGAGATGAGTGGATTGGAGTGTAGTGGATTGTAATAGAAAGGGATGGTGTTGAATGGAATGGAGTAGTGTGGAGTGGAGTGGAATGGAGTGGAATGGAATGAGATAGAATGGAATGGGTTGGAGTGGAGTGGAGTGAAATGGACTGTAGTGAGTGGAGGAGAATCTAGTGGAATGGAATGGAACGCAATGGAATGGAAAGGAATGGAATGGATTGGAATGGAATGGAATGCAATGGAATGCAATCGAATGCAATGAAATGCAATGCAATTTAATGGAATGGAATGGAATGGAATGCAATGGAATGGAATGAAACGGAATGCAATGCAGTGGAATGGAGTGCCACTGCACTACAGCCTGTGTCCAAGAGTGAGATCCTGTCGAAAGAAAGGAATGTATGGAATGGAGTGGAATGGAATGGAAAGGAATTGAATGGATTGGAGTGGAGTGCAGTGGAAAAGAGTGGAACGGAATTTGATGGAATGGAATGGAGTGGAGTGTTGTGGAGTGGAAAGGAATAGAATTTAAAGGAGTGACAAGGAGTGTATGTACTAGTGCGGAGTGGAGTGGAATTGAGTGGAATGGAATGGAATGGAATGGAATGGAATGGAATGGAATGGAATGGAATGGAATGGAATGGAATGGAATGGAATGGAATGGGATGCAATGGAATGGAATGGAATGGAATGCAGTGGAATGGAGTGCCACTGCACTCCAGCCTGTGTCATAGAGTGAGATCCTGTCAAAAGAAAAGAATAGAATGGAATGGATTGGGTTGGAAACGAAGGAAATGGAATGAAAAGGAGAGGAGTGGAGTGGAGTAGATTGGAATAGAGTAAAATGGAATTTGATGGAAGTGAATGGAATGGAGTGGAGTGGAGTGGAATAGAATATAAAGGAGTGAAATGGAATGTAGTGTAGTAGAGTGGAGTGGAGTGGAATGGAAATGGAAAGGAATGGAATGGAATTCAATGGAGTGGAAAGGTGAAAAGAAAAGTGAGCTGCGATTGTGCTTCTGCACTCCAGGCTGGGTGTAAGAGCGAGATCCTGTTGAAGTAAAGGAATGGAATGGAATGGAGTGGAATGGAATGGAATGGAATGGAATGGAATGGAGAGGAATGGAATGCAATGGAACGGAATGGAAATAAAGGAATGGAAGGGAATGGGGTGGAATGGAATGGAATGGAATGGAATGGAATGGAATGGAATGGAATGGAATGGAATGGAATGGAATGGAATGGAACGGAATGGAAATAAAGGAATGGAAGGGAATGGAGTGGAAAGGAATGGAAGGGAATGGAATGGAATGGAACGTAGTTGATTGGAGTGGAGTGGAGTGGACTGAAGTGGAGTCGATTAGAGTGGAGGGGAATGGAGTGGAATGGAATGGGACGGAATTGAATGGAGTGGAGTGGAGTGGATTTTAGTTGAATGGAATGGGATGGAGTGGAGTGGAGTGGAGTGGAATAAAACGGAATGGAATGCAATGGTAAAAGGCAATGTGAGCTGAGATTGTGCCACTGCACTCCAGCTTGTCTGACAGTGAAATCCTGTTGAAAGAAAGGAATGGAATGGAATGGAGTGGAATGGAATGGAGTGGAGTGCAGTGGAGTGGAGAGGAGAGGAGTGGAATGGAGTGGAATGGAGTGGGAGGGAATGGAGTGGAGTGGAGTGGAATGTAGTGGAATGCAATGGGATGGAATGGAATGGAGTCGAGTTGAGTGGAGTGGAGTGGAGTGGACTGAAGTGGAATGGAATGGAGTGGAGTGGAGTGGAGTGGAGTGGAATGGAATGGAATGCAATAGAACGGAATGGAATGGAATGCAATGGAATGCTGAAATGAAATGTGAGCTGAGATTGTGCCACTGCACTACAGCCGGTGTAACAGACTGAGATCATATCGAAAGAAAGGAATGGAAAGGAAAGGAATGGAATGGAATAGAATGGAATGGAGAGGAGTGGAGTGGAGTGGTGTGGAATGGAGTGGATTAGAGTGGAATGTAATGGGATGTCATGGAAAGGAGTGGAGTGGAGAAGAGTGGAATGGAGTGGAATGGAGTGGAATGCAATGGGATGGAATGGAATGAGGTGGAGAGGAGTGGAGTGGAGTGGAGTGAAATGGAAAGGAATGGAATTTAATGGAATGAAATGCAACGGAATGGAATGGAATGGGCTGGTGAAATAAATTGTGACCTGAAATTGTTGCACTGTAATCCATCCTGGGTGACAGAGTGAGATCCTGTGATAAGAAAGAATGGAATGGAATGGAGTAGAATGGAATAATGTGGATCGGAATGAAGTGGAGTGGAGTGGACTGGAGTGGAGTAGAGTGGAGTGGAGGGGAATGGAGTGGAATAGAATGGGATGGAGTGGAGTGGAATGGAGGGTAGTGAAGTGGACTGGAGTTTAATAGATTGGAATGGAATGGGATGGAATGGAATTGATTGGTGTGGTGTGGAGTGGAATGGAGTGGAGTGGAATGGAATGGAATGGAATGGAATGGAGTGTATTGGAGTGTAGTGGAATGGAGTGGAGTTTAGTGGACTGAAATGGAATGGGATGGAATGGTAAGCAACGGAATGCAATGGAATGGAACAGTGAAATGAAATGTGAGCTGAGATTGTGCCACTGCACTGCAGCCAGGGTGACAGAATGAGACCCTGTCAAAAGAAAGGAATGGAATGGAAGGGAGTGGAAAAGAAAGGAATGGAGTGGAGTGAAGTGGAGAGGAGTGGAGTGGAATGGAGTGGAATGGAATGGGATAGAGTGGAATGGAATAGAATGGAGTGAAGTGGAATGGAGTGAAGTGGAATTGAATGGGAAGGAAAGGGATGGAGTGAAGTGGAGTGGTGTGGTGTGGAGTGGAATGGAGTGGTGTGGAGTGGAACAGAATGGAATGGAGTGCAGAGGAGTAGAGTGGAGTAGAGTGGAGTAGAGTGGAATGGAATGGAATGGATTGGAATGCAGTGGAATGGAATGGTGAAATGAAATGTGAGCTGAGATTTTGCCACTGCACTGCAGCCAGGGTGACAGAGTGCGATCCTGTCAAAAAAAAGGAATGGAATGGAAGGGAGTGGAAAAGAAAGGAATGGAGTGGAGTGAAGTGGAGAGGAGTGGAGTGGAATGGAGTGGTATGGAATGGGATAGAGTGGAAAGGAATGGAGTGGAGTGGAGTGGAATGGAGTGGAATGGAATTGAATGGGAAGGAATGGGATGAGTGGAGTGGAGTGGTGTGGAGTGGCCAGAATAGAATGGAGTGCAGAGGAGTAGAGTGGAGTATAGTGGAGTGAAGTGGAATGGAATGGAATGGATTGGAATGGAATGGAATGGTGAAAAGAAATGTTAGCTGAGATTGTCCCACTGCACTCCAGCCTGGGGGACAGAAAGAGATCCTGTCGAAGGAATGGAATGGAATGGAGTGGAATAGAATGGAGAGGAATGGCATGGAGTGGAGTGGAGTGGAGTGAAGTGGAATGGAGTGGAATGGAATGGTGAAATGAAATAGTATATGAAATTGGGCTACTGCACTCCGGCCTGTGTATCAGAGTGAAATCCTCTCGAAAGAAGGGAATGGAATGCAATGAACTGGAATGTAGTGAAATGGAATCGATTTCAATGGAGTGGAACGGTGAAATGTAATGTGAGGTGAGATTCTGCAGCTGCACTCCAGCAGGGGTTACAGAGTGAGATCCAGTTGAAAGAAAGGAATGGAATGGAATAGAGTGTATTGGAATGGAATGGAATGAAATTGAGTAGAGTGGAGAGCAGTGGAGTGGAAGGGAGTGGAGTGGAATGGAGTGGAATGGAATTTGACGTAATCAAGTGGAATGTAGTGGTGTGGAGTAGAGTGGAGTGGAATGGAGTGGACATATTTGGAATGGAATAGGATGGAATGGAAAGGGGTGGAGTGGAGTGGAGTTCAGTAGAGTGCAGTTCAATGAAATGGAATGGAGTGGAGGAGTGGAGTGGAGTGAAACGGAATGGAATGGAAAGGAATGGAATGGAATGGAATGGAATGGAATGGAAAGGTAAAATGAAATGTGAGCTGAGATTGTGCCACTGCACTCCAGGCTGTGTGACAGAGTGAGATTCTGTCGAAAGAAAGGAATGGAATGGAATGGAGTGGAATGGAAAGGAATGGAATGGAGTGGAATGGAATGGAATGGAATGGAAAGGAATGGAACGGAATGGAGTGGAGTGCAGTGGAGTGGAGTGGAAAGGAGTGGAATGGAATGGAATGGAAGGCAAGGGAATTTAGTGGACTGGAGTGGAGTGGAGTGGAATGGAGTGCAATGGAATGCAATGGAATGGAGTGGAGTGGAGTGGAATGGAGTGAATGGAAAGGGGTGGATTGGAGGGGAGAGGAGTGGATTGGAGTGTAGTGGAGTGAAATGGAATGGGATGTAGTGGCATGGAATGGAGTGGAGTGGAATGGAATGGGATAGAATGGAGTGGAGTGGAATGGAGTGAATGGAAATGAATGGAATGGAGGGGAGAGGAGTGGATTGGAGTGGAGTGGAGTGGAATGGAATGGGATGTAGTGGCATGGAATGGAATGGAGTGGAGTGGAGTACAGTTGAATGGAATGGAATGGAATGGAATGGGATGGTTGGAATGGAGTAGAGTGGTGTGGATTGGAGTGGACTGGAGTGGAATGGAGTGGAATGGAGTGGAATGGAATGGGAAGGAATGGACTGGACTGGAGTGGAGTGGATTGACATGGAGTGGAATGGAATGGAATGCAATAGAATGGAAAGGAAAGGAATAGAATGGCATGGAATGGAATGGAATGGAATAGAATGGAATGGAATGGAATGGTGAAATGAAATGTAACCTGAGGTTGTGCCACTACACTTCAGCCTGGACACAGAGTGAGATCCTGTCAGAAAAAAGAAATTGAGTAGAATGGAGTGCAATGGAATGGAATGGAATGGAACAGAGTGCAGTGGAGTGGAATGGAGTTGAGTGGAGTGGAGTGGAGTGGAATGGAGTGGAAAGGAATGGGATGGAATGGAATGGAGTGGAGTGGAGTGGTGTGGAGTGGAGTAGAGTGGAATGTAGTGGAATGGAATGGCATGGAAGGGAATGGAGTGGAGTGGAGTGGAGTGGAATGGACTGGAATTGAGAAGAGTGGAATGGAGGGGATTGAAGTGGAGTTGAATGGAATAGAGTGGAGTGGCGGGTATTTGAATGGAATACAATGGAATGGAATGGAGTGGAAAGGAATGGTGAAACTAAATATGAGCTGAGATTGGGCCACTGCATTCCAGCCTGGTTGACAGAGAAATATCCTGTCAAAAAAAAAAAAACGAATGGAATGGAATGGAGTATAATAGAATGGAATGGAATTGAATGTAGTGGAATGGAGTGGAGTGGAGTGGAGTGGACTGTAATGGAATGGAATGCAATGGAATGGAGTGGAGATGAGTGGAGTAGATTGTAACGGAATGGAATGGAGTGGAGTGGAGTAGAATGGAGTGGAGTGGAGTGGAGTGGAATGGAATGCAATGGAATGCAATGGAATGGAATGGTGAAATGAAATTTGAGCTGAGATTTTGCCACTGAACTGCAGCCTGCGTGACAGAATGAGATCATATCAAAAGAAAGGAATAGAATGGAATGGAGTGTAATACAATGGAATGTAATTGAATGGAGTGGAATGGAGTGGTATGGAGTGGAGTGGACTGGAGTGGAGAGGAGAGGAGTGGAATGGAATGGGATGGAGTGGAATGGAATGGAGTGGAGTGGAGTGGAGTGGAATTGAATGGGATGGAATGGAATGGAGTGGACTGTAGTGGAGTAGGGTGGATTGGAATGTAGTGGAATGGAATGGAATGGAATGCCATGGAGTGGACTGAAATGGAGTGGAGTGGAGTGGAGTGGAATGGAATGGTGAAATTAAATGTCAGCTGAGATTCTGCCACTGCACTCCAGCCTGTATCAGAGAGTGAGATCCTGTCAAAATAAAGGAATGGAATGGACTGGAATGGAATGGAGTGGAAACGAGTGGAGTGGAGTGGAGTTTAGTGGAGTGGAGAGGAATGTAGTGGAATGGAACGGGATTGAGTGGAATGGAGTGGAGTGGAGGAGAATGGAATGGAATGGTGAAATGAAATGTGAGCTGAGATTGTTGTACTACACTCCAGCCTGGGTGACAGAGTGAGATCCTGTCGGAAAAAAGGGATGGAATGGAATGGAATGGAATGGAGTGGAATGGAGTGGAATGGAGTGGAATGGAATGGAGTGACGTGGAGTGGAGTGGAGTGGAGGGGAGTGAAGGGGAGTGCAGTAGAGTTGAATGGAGTGGAATGGAATGCGATGTAATGGAACGGAATGGATTGGAGTGGAGTGGAGTCGAATGGAGTGGAATGGAGTGGAATGGGATGGGATGGTACGCAGTGGAGTGGAGTGGAGTGGACTCAAGTGGAGTGGAACTGAATGGAATGTAATTGATTGGATTTGAGTGGAGTGCAGTGGAGTGGTTTGGAATGGAATGAAATAGAATGAAATGGAATGGAATGGTGAAATGAAATGTGAGCTTAGATTGTGCCACTGCACTCCAGACTCTGTGACAGTGTGAGATCCTGTCGAAAGAAAGGTTTGGAATGGAATGGAGTTGAAAGGAATGGAATGGAATCGCGTGGAGTCGGGTGGACTGGAGTGTAGTGGTGTGGAGTGCAAAGGAGTGGAAAGGAATGGGATTGAATGGAAAGGAATGGAGTAGAGTGGAGTGGAATGGAGTGGAATGGAATGGGATTGAATCTAATGGAGTGTAGTGGACCGTAGTGGAGTGGAGTGGAGTGGACTGGAATGGAAGGGATTGGAATGGAGTGGACTGGAGTGGAGTGGAGTGGAATGGAATGGAATTGATTGAAATGGAATGGAATGGAATGGAATTTAATGGTGAAATGAAACCTGAGCTGAGATTGTGCCGCTGCACTCCAGGCTGGGTGACAGACAGAAATCCTGTCGAAAGAAAGGAATGGAATGGAATGGAATGGAATGGAATGGAATGGAATGGAATGGAATGGGGTGGAGTGCAGTGGAATGGAGTGAAGTGGAGTGGAGTGGAGTGGAGTAGAATGGAATGGAGTGGAACTGAATGGTATGAAATGGGATCGAGTGAATTGTACTGGAGGGGAGTGGAGTGGAATGGAGTGGAATGGAGTTGAGTGTAGTGGAGTGGAATGGAGTGGATTGGAATGTTATGGAATGGAATGGAATGCAATGGAATGCAACAGAATGGTGAAATGTCATGTGAGCTGAGATTCTTCCACTGCACTTCAGCCTGGGTGACTGAGTGAGATCCTGTCGAAAGAAAGGAATGGAATGGAATGGAGTGGAATGGAATGGAGTGGAATGAAGTGGAGTTGAGTGGGGTAGAGTGGAATGGAGTGGAATGGAATGGTATTCAATCTAATGGAGTGTAGTGGAACGTACCGGAGTGGAGTGGAGTGGACTAGAATGGAGTAGAATGGAATGGAAGGGAATGGAATGGAGTGGACTGGAGGGAAGTGGACTGGGGTTGAATGGAATGGAATTGATAGAAATGGAATGGAATGGAATGCAATAGAATGGAATGGGATGGTGAGATGAAATGTGAGCTGAGATTGTGCCGTTGCCCTCCAGCCTGGGTGACAGTGAGAGATCCTGTCGAAAGAAAGAAATGGAATGGAATGGAGCAGAATGGAATGGAATGGGTGGAGTGGAGTGGAGTGGAGTGGAGTAGAGTAGAATGTAGTGGAATGGGATGGTATGGATTTGAATGGAATGTAGTGGAGTGCAGTGCAGAGGGAAGGAGTGGGATGGAGTGGAATTGAATGGGATGGAATGGGATTGAATTAAATGTACAGGAGTGGGGTGGAGTGGAGTGGAATGGAGTGAAATGGAGTTCAGTGGAGTGGAGTGGAGTGGATTCGAATATTATGGAATGCAATGGAATGCAACATAATGGTGAAATGACATGTGAGCTTAGATTGTTCCACTGCATTCCAGCCTGGGTGACTCCATGAGATCCTGTCGAAAGAAAGGAATGGAATGGAATGGAGTGGAATGGAATGGAGTGGAGTGAAGTTGATTTGAGTGGAGTGGAGTGGAATGGAATGGAGTGGAATGGAATGGTGCAGAGGATAATGGAGTGGAGTGGAGAAGAGTGCAATGGAGTTGAATGGAATGGGATGTAATGGAATGGAGTGGAGGGGAGTTGAGTGGAGTGGAATGGAATGGAATGGAAAGGAGTGGAATGGAGTGGAGTGGAGTGGGGTGGAGTGGAATGGAATGGATTGGAATGGAATGGAATGGAATGGAATGGAATGGAATGGAATGCAATGAAATGGAATGGTGAAGTGAAATCTGAGCTGAGATTGTGCCACTGCACTCCAGCCTGCGTAACAGAGATCATGTCGAAGGAAAGTAATAGAATGGAAAGGAGTGGAATGGAATGGAATGGAATGGAATGGAATGCAATGGAGTGGAGTGGAGTGGAGTGGAGTGGAGTGGAGTGGAGATGAGTGGAGTGGAGTGGAGTGGAATGTAATGGAAAGGGATGGCAAGGAATCGAGTGGATTAGAGTGGAGTGGCATGGAGTGCAATGGAATGTGATGGAATGCAATGGGGTGGAATAGATTGGAGTGGAATGGAAAGGAATGGAATTTAATGGAATGGAATGGAGTGGAATGGAATGGAATACAACGGAATGGAATGGAATGGTCTGATTTTTTTTTAATTATTATTATACATTAGGTTTTATGGTACATGTGCGCAATGTTCAGGTTAGTTACATATGTACACATGTGCCATGCTGGCGCGCTGCATCCACTAACTCGTCATCTAGCATTAAGTATATCTCCCAATGCTATCCCTCCCACCTTCCCCCACCCCACAACAGTCCCCGAAGTGTGATGTTACCCTCCCTGTGTCCATGTGTTCTCATTGTTCAATTCCCACCTGTGAGTGAGAATATGCGGTGTTTGGTTGTTTTTCTTGCGATAGTTTACTGAGAATGATGATTTCCAATTTCAACCATGTCCCTAGAAATGACATGAACTCATCTTTTTTTATGGCTGCATAGTATTCCATGGTGAATATGTGCCACATTTTCTTAATCCAGTCTATCATTGTTGGACATTTGTGTTGGTTCCAAGTCTTTGCTGTTCTGAATAATGCCGCAATAAACATACGTGTGCAAGTGTCTATATAGCAGCATGATTTATAGTCCTTCGGGTATATACCCAGTAATGGGATGGCTGGGTCAAATGGAATTTCTAGTTCTAGATCCCTGAGGAATCGCCACACTGACTTCCACAATGGTTGAACTAGTTTACAGTCCCACCAACAGTGTAAAAGTGTTCCTATTTCTCCACATCCTCTCCAGCACCTGTTGTTTCCTGACTTTTTAATGATTGCCATTCTAACTGGTGTGAGATGGTATCTCAATGTGGTTTTGACTTGCATTTCTCTGATGGCCAGCGATGGTGAGCATTTTTTCATCTGTTTTTTGGCTGCATAAATGTCTTCTTTTGAGAAGTGTCTCTTCATGTCCCTCCCCCACTTTTTGATGGGGTTGTTTGTTTTTTTCTTGTAAATTCGTTGGAGTTCATTGTAGATTCTGGATATTAGCCCTTTGTCAGATGAGTAGGTTGCGAAAATTTTTTCCATCTTGTAGGTTGCTTGTTCACCCTGATGGTAGTTTCTTTCGCTGTGCAGAAGCTCTTTAGTTTAATTAGATCCCATTTGTCAATTGTGGCTTTTGTTGCCATTGCTTTTGGTGTTTTACACATGAAGTCCTTGCCCGTGCCTGTGTCCTGAATGGTAATGCCTAGGTTTTCTTCTAGGGTTTTTATGGTTTTAGAGCTAACGTTTAAGTCTTTAATCCATCTTGAATTGATTTTTGTATAAGGTGTAAGGAAGGGATCCAGTTTCAGCTTTCTCCATATGGCTAGCCAGTTTTCCCAGCACCATTTATTAAATAGGGAATCCTTCCCCCATTGCTTGTTTTTGTCAGGTTTGTCAAAGATCAGATAGTTGTAGATAAGTGGCGATATTTCTGACGGCTCTGTTCTGTTCCATTGATCTATATCTCTGTTTTGGTACCAGTACCATGCTGTTTTGGTTACTGTAGCCTTGTAATATAGTTTGAAATTCAGATAGTGTGATGCCTCCAGGTTTGTTCTTTTGGCTTAGGATTGACTTGGCGATGTGGGCTCTTTTTTGGTTCCATATGAACTTTAAAGTAGTTTTTTCCAATTCTGTGAAGAAAGTCATTGGTAGCTTGATAGGGATGGCATTGAATCTGTAAATTACCTTGGGAAGGATGGCCATTTTCACGATATTGATTCTTCCTACCCATGAGTATGTAATGTTCTTCCATTTGCTTGTATCCTCTTTTATTTTCTTGAGCAGTGGTTTGTAGTTCTCCTTGAAGAGGTCCTTCACGTCCCTTGTAAGTTGGATTCCTAGGTATTTTATTCTCTTTGAAGCAATTATGAATGGGAGTTCACTCATGATTTGGCTCTCTGTTTGTCTGTTACTGGTGTATAAGAATGCTTGTGATATTTGTACATTGATTTTCTATCCTGAGACTTTGTTGAAGTTGCTTATCAGCTTGAAATTTTGGGGCTAAGACAATGGGGTTTTCTAGATATACAATCATGTCGTCGGCAAACAGGGACAATTTGACTTCCTCTTTTCCTTATTGAATAACCTTTATTTCCTTCTCCTGCCTAATTGCCCTGGCCAGAACTTCCAACACTATGTTGAATAGAAGTGGTGAGAGAGGGCATCCCTGTCTTGTGCCAGTTTTCAAAGGGAATGCTTCCAGTTTTTGCCCATTCAGTATGACTGTGGTTGTGGGTTTGTCATAGACAGCTCTTATTATTTTGAGATACGACCCATGAATACCTAATTTATTGAGAGATTTTAGCATGAAGTGTTGTTGAATTTTGTCAGAAGCCATTTCTGCATCTATCGAGATAATCATGTGGTTTATGTCTTTGGTTCTGTTTCTATGCAGGATTACATTTATTGATTTGTGTATATTGAACCACCCTTGCATCCCAGAGATGAAGCCCACTTGATCATGGTGGATAAGCTGTTTGATGTGCTGCTGGATGTGGTTTGCCAGTAATTTGTTGAGGATTTTTGCATCAATGTTCATCAAGGATATTGGTCTAACATTCTCTTTTTTTGTTGTGTCTCTGCCCGGCTTTGGTATCAGGATGATGCTGGCCTCATAAAATGAGTTAGGGAGGATTCCCTCTTTTTCTATTGATTGGAATAGATTCTGACGGAATTGTACCAGTTCCTCCTTGTACCTCTCGTAGAATTTGGCTGTGAATCCATCTGGTCCTGGACTCTTTTTGCTTGGTAAGCTATTGATTATTGCCACAATTTCAGAGCCTGTTATTGGTGTATGTAGAGATTCAACTTCTTCCTGGTTTAGTCTTGGGAGAGTATATGTGACGAGGAATTTATCCTTTTCTTCTAAATTTTCTAGTTTATTTTCGTAGAGGTGTTTGTAGTATTCTCTGATGGTATTTTGTATTTCTGTGGGATCAGTGGTGATATCCCATTTATCATCTTTTATTGCATCTATCTGATTCTTCCCTCTTTTTTTCTTTATTATTCTAGCTAGCGGTCTATCAATTTTGTTGATGCTTTCAAAAAACCAGCTCGTGGGTTCATTAATTTTTGGAAGGATTTTTTGTGTCTCTATTTCCTTCAGTTCTGTTCTGATTTTAGTTATTTCTTGCCTTATGCTAGCTTTTGAATGTGTTTGCTCTTGCTTTTCTAGATCATTTAATTATATTGTTAGGGTGTCAATTTTGGATCTTTCCTGCTTTCTCTTGTGGGCATTTGGTGCTATAAATTTCCCTCTACACACTGCTTTGAATGCATCCCAGAGATTCTGGTATGTTGTGTCTTTGTTCTCTTTGGTTTCAAAGAACATCTTTATTTCTGCCTTCATTTCGTTATGTACCCAGTAGTCATTCAGGAGCAGGTTGTTCAGTTTCCATGTAGTTGAGCAGTTTTGAGAGAGATTCTTAATCCTGAGTTCTAGTTTGATTGCACTGTGATCTGAGAGATAGTTTGTTATATATTCTGTTCTTTTACTTTTGCTGAGAAAAGCTTTACTTCCAACTATGTGGTCAATTTTGGAACAGGTGTGGTGTGGTGCCGAAAAAAAATGTATATTCTTTTGATTTGGGGTGGAGAGTTCTGTAGATGTCTATTAGATCCGCTTGGTGCAGAGCTCAGTTCAATTCCTGGGTATCCTTCTAGACTTTCTGTCTCATTGATCTGTCTAATGTGGACAGTGGAGTGTTAAAGTCTCCCAATATTAATGTGTGGGAGACTAAGTCTCTTTGTAGGTCACTCAGGACTTGCTTTATGAATCTGGGTGCTCCTGTATTGGGTGCTTATATATTTAGGATAATTAGCTCTTCTTGTGGAATTGATCCCTTTACCATTATACAATGGCCTTCTTTGTCTCTTTTGATCTTTGTTGGTTTAAAGTCTGATTTATCAGATACTAGGATTGCAACCCCTGCATTTTTTTGCTTTCCATTTGCTAGGTAGATCATCCTCCATTCTTTTATTTTGAGCCTATGTGTGTCTCTGCACGTGAGATGGGTTTCCTGAATACAGCACACTGATGGGTCTTGACACTTTATCCAATTTACCAGTCTGTGTCTTTTAATTGGAGCATTTAGCCCCCATCAAAAAGAAGGGGGCAAAGGACATGAACAGATACTTCTCAAAAGAAGACTTTTATGCAGCCAAGAAACACATGAAAAAATGCTCACCATCAATGGCCATCAGAGAAGAGCAAATCAAATCCACAATGAGATACCATCTCACACCAGTTAGAATGGCAATCATTAAAAAGTCAGGAAACAAAATGTGCTGGAGAGGATATGGAGAAATAGGAAGACTTTTACACTGTTGGTTGGACTGTAAACAAGTTCAACCATTGTGGAAGTCAGTGTGGGGATTCCTCAGGGATCTAGAACTAGAAATACCATTTCACACAGTCATCACATTACTGGGTATATACACAAAGGACTATAAATCATGCTGCAATAAACACACATGAACACGTATGTTTATTGCGGCATTATTCACAATATGAAACACTTGGAACCAACCCAAATGTCCAACAATGATAAACTGGATTAAGAAAATCTGGCACAAATCGAATAGGAAGAGCTGTGGTCTACAGCTCGCAGCATGAGCGACGCAGAAGAAGGGAGATTTCCGCATTTCCATCTGAGGTACCATGTTCATCTCACTAGGGGGTACCAGACAGTGGGCGCAGGTCAGTGGGTGACTGCACCGTGCGCCAGCCAAAGCAGGGGAGAGGCATAGCCTCACACGGGAACTGCAAGCAGTCACGGAGTTCCCTTTCCAGGGGTGACAGACGGCAAGTGGAAAATCGGGCCACTCCCACTCGAATACTATGATTTTCCGACGGGTTTAGGAAACGGTGCCCCAGGACAGTATAGCCCGCACCTGGCTCAGAGGGTCCTATGCCCACGGAATCTCGCTGATTGCTAGCACAGCAGTCTGAGATCAAACAGCAAGTAGGCAACGAGGCTGGGGGAGGGGCGCCCGCCATTGCCCAGGCTCGCTTAGGTAAACAAAGCAGCCGGGAAGCTTGAACAGTGTGGGGCCCACCACAGCTCAAGGAGGCCTGCCTGCCTCTGTAGGCTCCACCTCTGGGGGCAGGGCACAGACAGACAAAAAGACAGCAGTAACATCTGCAGACTTAAATGTCCCTGTCTGACAGCTTTGAAGAGAGAAGTGGTTCTCCCAGCACGCAGCTGGAGATCTGAGAACGGGCAGACTGCCTCCTCAAGTGGGTCCCTGACCCCTGACCCCCGAGCAGCCTAACTGGGAGGCACCCCCCAAGTAGGGGCAGACTGACACCTCAAACGGCCAACCAGGTACTCCAACAGACCTGCAGCTGAGGGTCCTGTCTGTTAGAAGGAAAACTAACAGAAAGGACATCCACACCAATAACCCATCTGTACATCACCATCATCAAAGTCCAAAAGTAGATAAAACCACAAAGATGGGGAAAAAACAGAGCAGAAAAACTAGAAACTCTAAAAAGCAGAGTACCTCTCCTCCTCCAAAGGAATGCAGTTCCTCACCAGCAATGGAACTAAGCTGGACAGAGAATGACTTTGACGAGCTGAGAGAAGAAGGCTTCAGATGATCAAATTACTCCAAGCTACGGGAGGATATTCAAACCAAAGGCAAAGAAGTTGAAAACTTTGAAAAAAAATTTAGAAGAATGTATAACTAGAATAACCGATACAGAGAAGTGCTTAAAGGAGTTGATGGAGCTGAAAACCAAGTCTCAAGAACTACGTGAAGAATGCAGAAGACTCACGAGCTGATGCGATCAAATGGAAGAAAGGGTATCAGCCCTGGAAGATGAAATGAATGAAATGAAGCGAGAAGGGAAGCTTAGAGAAAAAAGAATAAAAAGACATGAGCAAAGCCTCCAAGAAATGTGGGACTATGGGAAAAGACCAAATCTACCTCTGATTGGTGTACCTGAAAGTGACGGGGAGAATGGAAACAAGTTGGAAAACACACTGCACGATATTATCCAGGAGAACTTCCCCAATCTAGCAAGGCAGGCCAGCATTCAGATTCAGGAAATACAGAGAATGCCACAAAGATACTCCTCGAGAAGAGCAACTTCAAGACACATAACTGTCAGATTCACCAAAGTTGAAATGAAGGAAAAAATGTTAAGGGCAGCCAGAGAGAAAGGCCGGGTTACCATCAAAGGGAAGCCCATCAGACTAACAGCGGATCATTCGGCAGAAACCCTACAAGCCAGAAGGGAGTGGGGGCCAATATTCAACATTCTTAAAGAAAAGAATTTTCAACCCAGAATTTCATATCCAGCCAAACTAAGCTTCATAAGTGAAGGAGAAATAAAATCCTTTACAGACAAGCAAATGCTGAGAGATTTTGTCACCACCAGGCCTTCCCTAAAAGAGCTCCTGAAGGAAGTGCTAAACATGGAAAGGCAGAACCGGTACCAGCCCCTGCAAAATCATGCCAAAATGTAAAGACCATCGAGACTAGGAAGAGACTGCATCAACTAACAAGCAAAATAACCAGCTAACATCACAATGACAGGATCAAATTCACACATAACAATATTAACTTTAATTGTAAATGGACTATATGCTCCAGTTAAAAGACACAGACTGGAAAATTGGATAAAGACTCAAGACCCATCAGTGTGCTGTATTCAGTAAACCCATCTCAATCCTAGGGGTTGCAATCCTAGTCTCTGATAAAACAGACTTTAAACCAACAAAGATCAAAAGAGACAAAGAAGGCCATTACATAATGGTAAAGGGATTAATTCAACAAGAAGAGCTAACTATCCTAAATATAAATGCACTCAATTCAGGAGCACCCAGATTCATAAAGAAAGTCCTGAGTTACCTACAAAGAGACTTAGACACCCACACTTTAATAATGGGAGACTTTAACACCCTACTGTCAACATTAGACAGATCAACAAGACAGAAACTCAACAATGATACCCAGGAATTGAATTCATCTCTGCACCAAGCGAACCTAATAGACATCTACAGAACTCTCCACCCCAAATCAACAGAATATACATTTTTTCAGCACCACACCACACCTATTACAAAATTAACCACATACTTGGAAGTAAAGCTCTCCTCAATAAATGTAAAAGAACAGAAATTATAACAAACTATCTCTCAGATCACAGTGAAATCAACCTAGAACTCAGAATTAACAATCTCACCCAAAACCGCTGAACTACGTGGAAACTGAACCACCTGCTCCTGAATGAGTACTGGGTATATAACGAAATGAAGGCAGAAATAAAGATGTTCTTTGAAACCAACGAGAACCAACACACAACATACCAGAATCTCTGGGATGCATTCAAAGCAGTGTGTGGAGGGAAATTTATGGCACTAAATGCCCACAACAGAAAGCAGGAAAGATCCAAAATTGACACCCTAACATCACAATGAAAAGAACTAGAAAAGCAAGAGCAAACACATTCAAAAGCTAGCAGAAGGCAAGAAATAACCATAATCAGAGCAGAACTGAAGGAAATAGAGACACAAAAAATCCTTCAAAAAATAAATGAATCCAGGAGCTGGTTTTTTGAAAGGATCAACAAAATTGATAGACCACTAGAAAGATTAATAAAGAAAAAGAGAGGGAAGAATCAAATAGATGCAATAAAAAATGATAAAGGGGATATCACCACCGATCCCACAGAAATACAAGCTACAATCAGAGAATATTACAAACACCTCTACGCAAATAAACTAGAAAATCTAGAAGACATGGATAAATTCCTCGACACATACACCCTCCCAAGACTAAACTGGGAAGAAGTTGAATCTCTGAATAGATCAATAACAGCAGCTGAAATTGTGGCAATAATCAATAGTTTACCAACCAAAAAAAGTCCAGGACCAGATGGGTTCACAGCCGAATTCTACCAGAGGTACAAGGAGGAGCTGGTACCATACCTTCTGAAACAATTCCAATCAATAGAAAAAGAGGCAATCCTTCCTAACTCATTTTATGAGGCCAGCATCATCCTGATACCAAAGCCGGGCAGAGACACAACCAAAAAAGAGAATTTTAGACCAATATCCTTGATGAACACTGATGCAAAAATCCTCAATAATATACTGGCAAACAGAATCCAGCAGCACATCAAACAGCTTATACACCAGGATCAAGTGGGCTTCATCCCTGGGATGCAAGCCTGGTTCAATATATGCAAATCAATGAATGTAATCCAGCCTATAAACGGAACCAAAGACAAAAACCACATGATTATCTCAATAGATGCCGAAAAGGCCTTTGACATAATTCAATAACCCTTCATGCTAAAACCTCTCAATAAATTAGGTATTGATGGGACATATCTCTAAATAATAAGAGCTCTCTATCACAAATCCACAGCCAATATCATACTGAATGGACAAAAACTGGAAGCATTCCCTTTGAAAACTGACACAAGACAGGGATGCCCTCTCTCACCACTGCTATTCAACATAGTGTTGGAAGTTCTGGCCAGGGCAATTAGGCAGGAGAAGGAAATAAAGGGTATTCAATTAGGAAAAGAGGAAGTCAAATTGTCCCTGTTTGCAGATGACATGATTGTTTATCTGGAAAACCCCATTGTCACAGCCCAAAATCTCCTTAAGCTGATAAGGAACTTCAGCAAAGTCTCAGGATACAAAATCTATGTACAAAAATCACAAGCATTCTTATACACCAATAACAGACAAACAGAGAGCCAAATCATGAGTGAACTCCCATTCACAATTGCTTCAAAGGGAATAAAATACCTAGGAATCCAACTTACAAGGGACGTGAAGGAACTCTTCAAGGAGAACTACAAACCACTGCTCAAGGAAATAAAAGAGGATACAAACAAATGGAAGAACATTCTACGCTCATGGGTAGGAAGAGTCAATATCGTGAAAATGGCCATGCTGCCCAAGGTAATTTACATATTCAATGCCATCCCCATCAAGCTACCAATGACTTTCTTCACAGAATTGGAAAAAACTATTTTAAAGTTCATATGGAACCAAAAAGCAGTCTGCATCGTCAAGTCAATCCTAAGCCAAAAGAACAAAGCTGGAGGCATCACACTACCTGAATTCAAACTATACTACAAGGCTAGAGTAACCAAAACAGCATGGTACTGGTACCAAAACAGAGATATAGATCAATGGAACAGAACAGAGTCGTCAGAAATAATGCCACTTATCTACAACTATCTGATCTTTGACAAACCTGACAAAAACAAGAAATGGGGAAAGGATTCCCTATTTAATAAATGGTGCTGTGAAAACTGGCTAGCCATATGGAGAAAGCTGAAACTGGATCCCTTCCTTACACCTTATACAAAAATCAATTCAAGATGGATTAAAGACTTAAACGTTAGCTCTAAAACCATAAAAACCCTAGAAGAAAACCTAGGCATTACCATTCAGGACACAGGCACGGGCAAGGACTTCATGTGTAAAACACCAAAAGCAATGGCAACAAAAGCCACAATTGACAAATGGGATCTAATTAAACTAAAGAGCTTCTGCACAGCGAAAGAAACTACCATCAGGGTGAACAAGCAACCTACAAGATGGAAAAAATTTTCGCAACCTACTCATCTGACAAAGGGCTAATATCCATAATCTACAATGAACTCCAACGAATTTACAAGAAAAAAACAAGCAAACCCATCAAAAAGTGGGCGAAGGACATGAAGAGACACTTCTCAAAAGAAGACATTTATGCAGCCAATAAACACATGAAAAAATGCTCACCCTCACTGGCCATCAGAGAAATGCAAATCAAAACCACAATGAGATACCATCTCACACCAGTTAGAATGGCAATCATTAAAAAGTCAGGAAACAACAGGTGCTGGAGAGGATGTGGAGAAATAGGAACACTATTACACTGTTGGTGGGACTGTAAACTAGTTCAACCATTGTGGAAGTCAGTGTGGCGATTCCTCAGTGATCTAGAACTAGAAATTCCATTCGACCCAGCCATCCCATTACTGGATATATACCCGAAGGACTATAAATTCATGCTGCTATAAAGACACATGCACTCGTATGTTTATTGTGGCATTATTCACAACAGCAAAGACTTGGAACCAACCCAAATGTCCAACAATGATAGACTGGATTAAGAAAATGTAGCACATATACACCATGGAATACTATGCAGCCATAAAAATTGATGAGCTCATATCCTTTGTAGGGACATGGATGAAATTGGAAATTATCATTCTCAGTAAGCTATCGCAAGAACAAAAAACCAAACACCGCATATTCTCACTCACAGGTGGGAATTGAACAATGAGAACACATGGACAGAGGAAGGGGAACGTCACACTTCAGGGACAGTTGTGGGATGGGGGAAGGGGGGAGAGATAGCATTCGGAGATAAACCTAATGCTAGATGACGAGTTAGTGGGTGCAGTGCACCAGCATTGCACATGTATACGTATGTTACTTATCTGCCCATTGCGCACATGTACCATAAAACCTAAAGTAAAATAATAATAATAATTTTCAAAAAAAAAATGTCGCACATATACACCATGGAATACTATGCAGCCATGAAAAATGATGAGTTTATGTCCTTTGTGGGGACATGGATGAAATTGTAAATCATTATTCTCAGTCAGCTATCGCAAGAACAAAAAACCAAATACCACATATTCACACTCATAGGTGGGAATTTTAAAATGAGAACACATGGACACAGGAAGGGAAACATCACACTCTGGGGACTGTTGTGGGGTGGGGGGATGGGGGAGGGATATCATTGGGAGATATACCTAATGCTAGATGAAGGGTTGTTGGGTGCAGCACACCAGCATGGCACATGTATACATATGTAACTAAACTGCCCATTGTACACATGAACCCTAAAACTTAACGTATCATAATAATAAATAAAAAACGAGAAGTTTCTGAGAATGCTTCTGTCTAGTTTTTATGTGAAGATATTTCCTTTTCTGGTATAGGCCTCAAAGAGCTCCAAATATCCACTTGCACTTTCTACAAAAAGAGTGTTTCAAAACTGCTCCATCGAAAGAAATGTTCAACTCAGTGAGTCGAACGCACACATCACAAAGAAGTTTTGGAGAATGCTTTTGTCTAGTTTTTATGAGAAGATATTTCCTTTCCCAGCATAGGCTTCAAAGCTTTCCAAATATCCAGTTGAATATTCTACAAAAAGAGTGTTGCAAACCTGATCTATTGAAAGTAAGGTTCAACTCTGTGAGTTGCATGCACACATCACAAAGAAGTTCCTGATAATTCTTCTGTGTAGTTTTTAGGTGAAGATATTTCCTTTTCCTGCATAGTCCTCAAAGCACTCGAAATATCCACTTGCAGATCCTACAAAAAGTAGGTTTCAAAACAGCTCTATCTAAAGGAAGGCTCAAGTCTGTGAGTTGAATGCACACATCACAAAGATGCTTCTGAGAATGCGTCTGTCTACTTTTTATGTGAAAGTATTTCCTTTTCCAGCACAGACCCCAAAGCGCTCCAAATATCCACTTGGAGATTCTACAAAAAGAGTGTTTCAAAAGTGCTCTATCAAAAGAAAGGTTCAACTCTGTGAGCTGGACTCACACATCACAAAGAAGTTTCTCTGAATTCTTCTGTCTAGTTTTTATGTGAAGATATTTCCTTTTCCATCATAGGCCCCAAAGCACCCAAATATCCACTGACAGATTCTACAAAAAGAGTGATTCAAAAATATGCTATCAAAAAGAATGTTCAAATCTGTGTGTTAAATGCACACGTCACAAAGAAGTTTCTAAGAATGCTTCTGTCTAGTTTTTATGTGAAGAAATTTCCTTTTCCAGCACAGGACTCAAAGCACTCCAGATATCCACTTGCAGATTCTAAAAAAGAGTGTTTCGAAACTGCTCTATCGAAAGGAAGTTTAAACTCTGTGAGTTGAATACACACATGAAAAAGAAGTTTCTGAGAATGCTACTATCTAGTTTTTATGTGAAGATATCTCCTTTTCCAGCATAGGCCTCAAAGAGCTCCAAATATCCAGTTGCAGATTCTACAAAAAGAGTGTTTCAAAACTGCTGAATCAAAAGGAAGTTTCTACCCTGTCTCTTGAAAGCACATAACACAACGAACTTCCTGATAATACTTCTGTCTAGTTTTTATGTGAAGATATTTCCTTTTCCAGCATAGGCCTCAAAGCGCTCAAAATATCCTCTTGCAGATCCCATAAAAAGAGTGTTTCAAAACTGCTGTATCAAAAGGAACGTTCAACTCTCTGAGTTGAAAGCTCACTTCACGAAGAAGTTCCTGAGAATGCTTCTGTCTAGTTTAAATGTGACAATAATACCTTTACCAACATAGGTTTCAAAGCGCTCTAAATATCCTCTTGCAGATTCCACAAAAAGAGTGTTTCCAATGTCCTCTGTCAAAAGAAGGTTCAACTCTGCGAGTTGAATGCACACATGACAGAGAACTTTCTGAGAATACTTCTGTCTACTTTTCATGTGAAGAAATTTCCTTTTCCAGCATAGGCCTCAAATGGCTCCAAATATCCACTTTCAGATTCCACAAAAAGAGCGTTTCAAAACTGCTCTATCAAAAGCAAGGTTCAACTCTGTGAGTTGAATGCACACATCACAAAGAAGTTTCTGAAAATGTTTTGTCTAGTTTTTATGTGAAGATATTTCCTTTTCCTGTATAGGCCTCAAAGCGCTCCAATATCCACTTGCAGATTCTAAAAAAAGAGCGTTTCAAAACTGCTCTATCGAAAAGAAAATTTAACTCTTTGAGTTGAATGCACACATCAAAAAGAAGTTTCGGAGAATGATTCTGTCTAGTTTTTATATTAAGCTATTTCCTTTTCCAGCATAAGGTTCAATGTGCTCCAGATATCCACTTGCAGATTCTAAAAAAGGGTGTTTCAAAACTGCTGTATCAAAACGAAGGTTCAACTCCATGAGTTGAATACACACATCACAAAGAAGATTGTGAGAACGCTTCTGTCTATTTTTCATGTGAAGATATTTTGTTTTCTAGCATAGGCCTGAAAGCACTCCAAATATCCACTTGCAGATTCTACAAAAAGGTGATTCACAACTAATCTATCCAAAGGAATGTTCAACACTGTGAGTTGAATGCACACATCACAAAGAAGTTCGTGAGAATGATACTGTTTAGTTATTATGTGAAGATATTTCCTTTTACCGCGTCGTCCTAAAAGCGCTCCAAATATACACTTACAGATTCTACAAAAAGAGGGTTTCAAAACTACTCTTTTAAACAGAAGGCTCAAGTCTGTTAGTTGAATTCACACATCACAAAGAAGTTTCTGAGAATGATTCCATCTAGTTTTTATGTGAAGATATTTTCTTTTCCATCATAGGCATCTATGCTCTCCAAGTGTCCACTTGCAGATTCTAGAAAAAGAGTGTTTCAAAAATGCTCTATCAAAAGTAAGGTTCAACACTGTGAGTTGAATGCACATATTACAAAGAAGTTCTGAGAATGCTTCTTTCTAGTTTTTACGTGAAGATATCTTATTCCAGCACAGGCCTCAAAGTGCTAAAACTATCCAGTGGCAGATGGTACAAAAACAGTTTTACAAAACTGCTCTATCAAAAGGGAAGTTCAACTCTGTACGTTCAATGCACACATCAAAAAGAAGTTTCTGAAAATGCTTCTGTCTAGTGTATATGTGAAGCTATTTCCTTTTCCAGCACACGTGTCAAAGCACTCCGAATATCCACCGGCAGATTCTACAAGAAGAGTGTTTCAAAACTGCTCTATCAAAAGGAAGGTTCAACTCTGTGTATTGAATGCATACATCACAAAGAAGTTTCTGGGAATGCTTCTGTCTTGTTTTTATGTGAACACATTTCCTTTTCCAGCATTGGTATCAAATCGCTCCAAATATCCAATTTCAGATACTACAAAAAGAGTATTTCAAAAGTGCTCTATCAAAAGGAAGGTTCAACTCTGTGAGTTGAATGCACACATCACAAAGAAGTGTCTCAGAATGCTTCTGTCTAGTTTTAATATGAAGATATATCCCTATCTAGCATAGGCGTCAAAGCACTCCAAATATCCACTGGCAGATTCTACAAAAAGGGTGTTTCAAAACTTCTCCATCAAACGGAAGGTTTAAACCTGTGAGTTGAATGCACACATCAAAAAGAACTTTCTGAGAATGCGTCTGTCTGGTTTTTATGTGAAGATATTTCCTTTTCCAGCATAGGCCACAAAGCTCTCCAAATATCCACTTGCAGATTCTACAAAAAGAGTGTGTAGAAACTTCTCTATCAAAAGGAGGATTCAACTCTGTGCATTGAAAGCACACATCACAAAGAAGTTTCTGAGAATGCTTCTGTCTATTATTTATGTTAAGATATATCCTTTTCCAGCGTAGACCTCAAAGCTCTCCAAATATCCACTTGCAGATTCTACAAAAAGAGTGTTTCAAAACTACTCTATCAAAAGGAAGGTTCAACTCTGTGAGGTGGATGCACACATCACAAAGAAGTTTCTGAGAATGCTTCTGTCTAGTATTTATGTGAAGATGTTCCTTTTAACAGCAGAGGCCTCCAAGCGTTCCAAATATCCACTGGCAGATTGTAGAAAAAGAGTGATTATAAATTACTGTATCAAAGGGAAAGTCCAACACTGTGAGTTGAATGCACACATCACAAAGAAGTTTCTGAGAATGCTTCTGTCTAGTTTTTACGTGAAGACATTTCCTTTTCCAGCATTGGCATCAATGCACTCCAAATATCCACGGGCAGAATCTACAAAAAGAGTGTTTCAAAACTGCTCTATCAAAAGGAAAGTTCAACTCTGTGAGTTGAATGCACACATCACAAAGGTGTTCCTTAAAATACTTCTGTCTAGTTTTTATGTGAGGATATTTCCTTTTCCAGCCTAGGCCTCACAGCACTACAAATATCTACTTGCAGATCCTGCAAAAAGAGTGTTTCAAAACTGCTGTATGAAAACTAAGGTTCAACTCTGTGAGTTGAATGCACACATCACAAAGAAGTTTCTCAGAATACTTCTGCCTAGGTTTTATATTAAGATATATCCTTTGCCAGAATAGGCCTCATATCACCCAAATATCTGGTGGCAGATGGTACAAAAATAGTGTTTCAAAACTGCGCTATCAAAGGAAAGTTCAACTCTGTATGTTAAATGCACACATAACAAAGAAGTTTCTGAGAAAGCTTCTGTCTAGTTTTTATGTGAAGATATTCCCTTTTCTAGCATAGGCCTCAAAGCGCTCCAGATACCCACTTGCAGATACTACAAAAATAGTGTTTCAAAACTGCTCTCTACAAAGGAAGTTTCAACATGGTGCATTGAATAAACACATCACAAAGAAGTTTCTGAGAAAACTTCTTTCTAGTTTTCATGTGAAAATATTTCGTTTTCCAGCATAGGCCTCAAAGCGCTCCAAATAAACAGTTGCACATTCTACAAAAAGTGTGTTTCAAAACTGCTCTATCAAAACGAAGATTCAACTGCATCAGTTGAAATCGCACAACACAAAGAAGTTCCTGAGGATACTCTGTCTAGTATTTATGTGAAGATATTTCCTTTTCCAGCATAGACCTCAAAGCGCTCCAAATATCCTCTTGCAGATTCCACAAAAAGTGTGTTTCAAAACTGCCCTATCAAAAGGAAGGTTCAACTCTGTGAGTTGAATGCACACATCACAAAGAAGTTCCTGAGAATGCTTCTGTCTAGTTTTTATGTGGAGATATTTCCCTTTCCAGCTTAGGCCTCAAAGTGCTCCAAATATCCACTGGCAGATTCTACAAAAGGAATGTTTCAAAACTGATCCATCAAAAGGAAATTTCAACTGTGTGAGTTGAAATCACACATCACAAAGAAGTTTCTGAGAATGCTTCTGTCTAGTTTTTATGTGAAGATATTTCCTATTCCAGCATAGGCCTCAAAGCGCTCCAAATATCCACTTGCAGATTCTACAAAAAGTATGTGTAGAAACTGCTGTATGAAAAGGAGGGTTCAAATCTGTGAGTTGAATGCACACATCGCAAAGAATTTTCTGAGAATGTTTCTGTCTAGTATTTATGTGAAGATATTTCCTTTTCCAGCATAGGCCTCAAAACACTCCAAATATCCACTTGCAGATTCTACAAAAGAGTGTTTCAAAACTGCTCTATCAAAAGGAAGGTTCAACTCTGTGAATTGAATGCACACATCACAAAGAAGTTCCTGAGAATGCTTCTGTCTAGTTTTTATTTGAAGACATTTCCTTTTCCAGCTTAGACCTCAAAGCACTCCAAATATCCACTTGCAGTTTCTACAAAAAGAGTGTTTCAAAACTGCTCTATCTAAAGGAAGGATCAACTCTGTGAGTTGAGTGCGCACATCACAAAGCTGTTTCTGAGAATGTTTCTGTCTAGTTTTTAAGTGAAGATATTTCCTTTTCCAGCAGAGGCCTCAAAACTCTCCAAATATCCACTTGCAGATTCTACAAAAAGAGTGTTTCAAAACTGCTCTATCAGAAGGAAGGTTCAACTCTGTGAATTGAATGCACACATCACAAAGAAGTTCCTGAGAATGCTTCTGTCTAGTTTTTATTTGAAGACATTTCCTTTTCCAGCTTAGAGCTCAAAGCACTCCAAGTATCCACTTGCAGTTTCTACAAAAAGAGTGTTTCAAAACTGCTCTCTCTAAAGGAAGGATCAACTCTGTGAGTTGAGTGCACACATCACAAAGCTGTTTCTGAGAATGTTTCTGCCTAGTTTTTAAGTGAAGATATTTCCTTTTCCAGCAGAGGCCTCAAAGCGCTTCGAATATCCCCTTGCATATTCTACAAAAAGAGTGTTTCACAACTGCTCTATCTAAAGGAAGGTTCAACTCTGTGAGTTGACTGCATACATCACAAAGAACTTTCTGAGAATGCTACTGTCTAGTTTTTATGTGAAGATATTTCCTTTTCCCGCATAGGTCTCAAAGCGCTCCCAGTATCCACTTGCAGATCCTACAAAATGATAGTTTCGAATCTACCCTATGAAAAGGAAGGTTCAACTCTGTGAGTTGATTGCACACATCACAAAGAAGTTTCTTAGAATGCTACTGTATAGTTTTTATGTGAAGATATTTCCTTATCTAGCATAGGCCTCTAGGCCTTCCAAATACCCACTTGCAGATTCTACAAAGAGAGTGTTTCAAAACTGCTCTATCAAAAGGAAGATTGAAGTCTGTGCGCTGAATGCCCACATAACAAAGAAGTTTCTGAGAATGCTTCTGTCTATTTTTTATGTGAAGGTAATTCCTTTTCATGCCTAGGTCTCAAATCGCTGCAAATATCCCCTGGCAGTTTCTACAAAAAGAGTGATTCTAAACTGTCATCTCAAAAGGAAGATTCAACTCTGTGCGTTAAATGCACACATCACAAAGAAGTTTCTGATTATGCTTCTGTCTAGTTTTTATATGAAGATATTTCCTTTTCCAGCATAGGCCACAAAGCGCTCCAAATATCCACTTGCAGATTGTGAAAAAAGAGTGTTTCGAAACTGCTCTATCAAAAGGAAGATTCAACTCTTTTATTTGAATGTGCATATCACAAAGAAGTTTCTAAGAATGCTTCTATCTAATTTTTATATTAAGATACTTCGTTTTCCATCATAGGCCTCAAAGCGCTCCAAATGTCCACTTGCAGATTCTACAATAAGAGTGTTTCAAAACTGCTCTATCAAAACGAAGGTTAACCTCTGTGAATTGAGTGCACACTTCACAAAGAAGTTTCTGTGATTGTTTCTTTCTAGTTTTTATGTGAAAGTATTTCTTTTTCCAGCCTAGGCCAGAAAGTGGTCCAAATATCCACTTCCAGATTCTACAAAAAGTGTGTTTCAAAACTGCTCTATCAAAAGGAAGGTTCAATTCTGTGAGGTGAATGCACACATCACAAAGAAGTTTCTGAGAATGCTTCTGTCTAATTTTTATGTGAAGGTATTTCCTTTTCCAACATAGGCCTCAAAACTCCCCAAATATCAACTGGTAGATTCTACAAAAATAGTGTTTCAAAACTGCTCAATCAAAAGGAAGTTTCAACTCAGTGAGTTGAATGCAAACATCACAAAGAAGTTTCTGAGAATGCTTCTGTCTACTTTTTATGTGAATATATTTCTTTTTCCAGCATAGGCCTCAAAGCACTCCAAATATCCACTGGCAGATGCTTCAAAAAGAGAGTTTCAAAACTCTTCTATCAAAAAGAAGGTTCAACTCTGTAAGTTGAATGCACATATCATAAAGTAGTTTCCGAGAATCCTTATGTCTAGTTTTTATGTGAAGATATTTCCTTTTCCAGCTAGGTCTCAAAGCGCTCCAAATTTACAATTGCAGAAACTTCAAAACGAATTTTTCTACTCTCCTCTATGAAAAGGAAGATTCAATTCTGTGACTTGAATGCACATATCACAAAGTAGTTGCTGAGAATGCTTCTGTATAGTTTTTATGTGAACATATTTCCTTTTCCAGCATAGGCCTCAAAGTGCTCCAAATATCCACTTGCAGATTCTACAAAAAGAGTGTTTCAAAACTTCTCTATCAAAAGGAAGGTTCAACTCTGTCAGTTGAATGCACACATCACAAAGAAGTTTCTGAAAATGCTTCTGTCTGGTTTTGATTTGAAGATATTTCCTTTTCCAGCATAGGCCTCAAAGCGCCCCAAATATCTACTTGCAGATTCTACAAAAAGTTTGTTTCAAAACTGCTCTTTCGAAAATAAAGTTCAACTCTGTGAGATGAAATCACACATCACAAAGAAGTTTCTGAGAATGCTTCTGTCTAGTTTTTATGTAAAGATATTTTCTTTTCCAGGATTGGCCTCAAATCACTCCAAATGTCCCCTTGCAGATTGTGCAAAAACAGTGTTTAAAAACTGCTCTATGAAAAGGAAGGTTCAACTCTTTGATTTGAATGTACACATCACAAAGAAGTTTCTGAGAATGCTTCTGTCTAATTTTCATGTGCAGATATTTCCATTTGTAGCAGAAGCCTCAAAGCGCTCCAAATGCCCACATTCAGAATCTTCAAAAAGAGAGTATTTAAACAGTTCTATCAAAGGGAATATTCAACTCTTTGTGTTGAAAGTACACATCCCAAGTAAGTTTCTGAGAATGCTTCTTTCTAATTTTTAGGTGAAGATATTTCCTTTTCCAGTATAGGCCTCAAAGCGCTCCAAATATCCACTTGCAGATTCAACAAAAAGTGTGTTTCAAAACTGCTCTATGAAAAGGAAGGTTCAACTCTGTGAGTTGGATGCACACATCATAAAGAAGTTTCTGAGTATGCTTCTGTCTAGTTTTTCTGAGAAGTTATTTCATTTTCCAGCATTGGCCTTAATGTGCTCCAAATATCCTTTTGCAGATTCTACAAAAAGAGTGTTTCAAAACTCCTCTATGAAAAGGATGGTTCAACAATGTGAGTTGAATTCACGTATCACAAACAAATTTCTCAGAATAATTCCAATTTTTCTGTGAAGATATTTCCTTTCTACAGCAGAGGCCTCAAATCGCTCCAAATATCCACTTGCCGATTCTACAAACAGTGTGTTTCAAAACTGCTCTATCAAAACGAAGGTTCAACTCTGTGATTTGAGTGCACACATCACAAAGAAGTTTCTGAGAATGCTGCTTTCTAGTTTTTACGTGAAGATATACCGTTTTCCAACATAGGCATCAAAGTGGTCCAAATATCCACTTCCAGATTCTACCAAAAGAGTGTTTCAAAACTGCTCTATTAAAAAGAAGGTTCAATTGTGTGAGTTGAATGCAGACATCACTAAGAAGTTTCTGAGAATGATTCCGTCTAATTTTTATGTGAAGATATTTTGTTTTCAAGCATAGGCTTCAAAGTGCTCCAAATATACACGGGCAGATTATTCAAAAAGAGTGTTTCAAAATTGCTTTACCAAAATTAAGGTTCAACTCCGTGAGTTGAATTCACACGTCACAAAGAAGTTCCCGAGAATGCTTCGGTCTAGTTTTTATGTTAAGATATTTCCTTTTCCAGCATAGGCCTCAAAACGCTTCAAATATCCAATTGCAGATTCTATAAAAAGAGTATTTCACAACTGCTCTATCAAAAGGAAGGTTCAACTCTGTTAGTTGAGTGCACACATCACAAAGAAGTTTCTCAGAATTCTTCAGTCTAGTTTTTATGTGAAGATATTTCCTTATCTAGCATAGGCCTCTAAGCGCTCAAAATATCCACTTGCAGATTGTACAAAAAGAGTGTTTCAAAACTGCTCTATCAAAAGGAATGTTTACCTCTGTGAGTTGAATGCACTCATCACAAATAAGTTTCTTAGAATGCTTCTGTCTAGTTTTTATGTGAGGATATTTCCTTATCTAGCATAGGCGTCAAAGCACTCCAAATATCCACTGGCAGATCTTACAGAAAAAGTGTTTCAGAACTGCTCTATCAGAAGAAAGATTCTACTCTGAGAGTTGAATGCAATCATCACAAAGAAGTTTATGAGAATGCTTCTGTCTAGTTTTTATGTGAAGATATTTCCTTTTCCCACATTGGCCTCAAAGCACTCTAAATATCCACTTGCAGATCCTACAAAAAGTGTGTTTCAAAACTGCTCTATCAAAAGGAAGGTTCAACTTTGTGAGTTGAGTGGACATATCACAAAGTTGTTTCTGAGAATGCTTCTGTCTAGTTTTTATGTGAAGATATTTCTTTTTCCAGCATAGACCTTAAAGCGCTCCAAATATCCACAGGCAGATGCTTCAAAAAGAGTGTTTCAAAACTGTTCTTTCAAAATAAAGCTTCAACTCTGTGAGTTGAATGCACACATCACAAATAAGTTTCTTGGAATGCTTCTGTCTGGTTTGTATGTGAAGATATTTCTTTATCTAGCATAGGCGTCAAAGTGCTCCAAATATCCACTGGCAGATCCTACGAAAAGCGTTTTCCATAACTGCGCCATCAGAAGGAAGATTCAACTCTGAAAGTTGAATGCAAACATCACAAAGAAGATTCTGCAAATGCTTCTGTCTAGTTTTTATGTGAAGATATTTCCTTTTCCCGCATAGGCCTCAAAACGCTCCAAATATCCACTTGCAGATCTTACAAAAAGTGTGTTTCAAAACTGCTCTATCAAAAGGAAGGTTCAACTTTGTGAGTTGAGTGGACTTATCATAAAGTTGTTTTTGAGAAAGATTCTGTCTAGTTTTTATGTGAAGATATTTCCTTTTCCAGCATAGGCCTCAAAACCTTCCGAATATCCAACTGCAGATTCCACAAAAAGTGATTTTTCAAAACTGCTCTATCAAAAGGAAGGTTCAACTCTGTCACTTGAATGCACACATCACAAAGGTGTTAGTGAGAATGCTTCTGTCTAGTATTTTGTGAAGATATTTCCTTTTCTATCATAGGACTCAAAGTGCTCCAAATATCCACTGTCAGATTCTACAAAAATAGTGCTTCAAAACCGCTGTATCAAAAGGAAGGTTCAACTCTTTGACTTGAACGCATACATCACAAAGAGGTTTCTGAGAGTGCTTCTGTCTAGTTTTGATGTAAACATATTTCCTTTTCCAGCATAGGTCTCAAAGCGCTCCAAATATCCACTTGCAGATTCTAAAAAAAAGAGTGTTTCAAAACTTCTCTATCAAAAGGAAGGTTCATCTCTTTGAGTTGAATGCACTCATCACAAAGAAGTTTCTGAGAATGCTTCTCTCTAGTTTTTATGTGAACATATTTCCTTTTCCAGCATAGGCCTTAAAGTACTCCAAATATCAACTTGCAGATTCTACAAAAAAGCGTTTCAAAACTGCTATGTCAAAACGAAAGTTCAACCCTGCCAGTTGAATGCACACATCACAAAGAAGTTTCTGAGAGTGCTTCTGTCTAATTTTTATGTGAAGACATTTCCTTTTCCAGCCTATGCATCAATGCGTTCCAAATATGCACTTGCAGATTCTACAAAAAGATTGTTTCAAAACTGCTCTATCAAAAGGAAGTTTCAACTCTGTGAGTTGAATGCACACATCACAAAGAAGTGTCTGAGAATGCTTCTTTCTAATTTTTATGTGAAGATATTTTCTTTTCCAGCGTATGCCACAAAGCTCTCAAAATATCCACTTGCAGATCCTACAAAAAGATTGTTTCAAAACTGCTCTATCAAAAGGAAGGTTCAACTCTGTGGGTTGAATGCACACATCACGTAGAAGTTTCTGAGAATCCTTCTGTCTAGTTTTTATGTGAAGAAATTTCCTTTTCCAGCATAGGTCTCAAAGAGCTCCAAATATCCACTGGCAGATTCTACAAAAAGAGTGTTTCAAAAATGCTCTGTCAAAAAGAATGTTCAACTCTGTTAGTTGAATGCACACATCACAAAGTAGTTTCTGAAAATGCTTCTCTCTTGTTTTTATTTGAACATATTTCCTTTTCCAGCCTATGTCTCTAAGCGCTGCAAATATCCACTGGCGAATTCCACAAAAGATTGTTTCAATCCTGTTCTATCAAAGGGAACGTTCAACTCTGTGAGTTGAAGGCACACATCATGTAGAAGTTTCTGAGAATGCTTCTGTCTACTTTTTATGTGAAGATATTTCCTTTTCCAGCGTAGACCTCAAAGCGCTCCAAATATCCACTTGCAGGTTCTACGAAAAGGTTTTTTTCAAAACTGCTCTATCAAAAGGAAGCCTCATCCCTGTGAGTTGAATGCACACATCACAAAGAAGTTTCAGAGCACGGTTCTGTCTAATTTTTATGTGGAGATATTTTCTTTTCAAGCATAGTCCTCAAAGGGCTCCAAATATCCACTTGAAGATTCTACAAAAAGAGTGTTTCAAAACTGCTCTATCCAAAGGAAGGTTCAACTTTGTGAGATGAATGCGCACATCACAAAGTAGTTTCTTAGAATTCTTCTGTCTCGTTTTTATGTGAAGATATTTCCTTTTCAAGAATTGACCTCAAAGAGTTCCAAATATCCACTTGCAGGTCCTACAAAGAGAGAGTTTCAAAACTGCTTTATCAAAAGATAGGCTCAATTGTGTGAGTTGAATTCACACGTCACAAAGAAGTTTCTTAGAATGCTTCTGTTTAGTTTTTCTGTGAATATATTTCCTTTTTCACCGTAGGCAGCAAAGACCTCCATATATCCACTTGCAGATTCTACAAAAAGAGGCTTTCACGAATGTTCTATCAAAAGACAGGATGAAATCTGTGAGAAGAATGCACACATCCCAAAGAAGTTTCTCAGAATGCTTCTGTATAGTTTTAATGTGAAGACTTTTTTTCCTCAATAGGCCTCAAAGAGCTTGAATTATCCACTTTCATAATCTACAAAATATGTATTTAAAACTGCTCTGTCAAAAGAGAAGTTCAACTCTGTGAATTAAATGCACACATCACAAAGAAGTTTCTAAGAATACTTCTGTGTATGTTTTATGTGAAGATATTACTTTTTCCATTCTAGGCCTCAAAGGACTCCAAATATCCGATTGCAGATTCTACGAAAAGAGTGTTTCAAAACTGCTCAATCAAATGAAATGTTCAACTAGGTGAAATGAATGCACACATAACAAAGAAGTTTCTCAGAATGCTTCTTTGTAGTTTTTACGTGACGATATTTCCTTTTACTCCGTCGGCCACAAAGGACTCCACCTAACCACTTGCTGATCCTACAAAAAGAGAGTTCAAAACTGCTCTAACAAAAGATTGGTTCAACTCTGTGAGGTGAATGCCCACATCACAAAGAATTTTCTCTGAATACTTCTGTGTAGTTTTTAGGTGAAGATACTTCCTTTTCCACCATAGGCTGCAAAGGCCTACAAATATCCACTTGCAGATTCTTCAAATAGACAGTTTCAAAACTGCTCTCTCAAAAGATAGGTTTAACTCTGTGAGTTGAATGCACATTTCAAAAAGTAGTTTCTCAGAGTGCTTCTGTGTATTTTTTATGTGAAGATATTTCCTTTTCCACCATAAGTTACAAAGCGCTCCAAATATCCACTTGCTGATTCTCCAAGAGTTTCAACACTCCTCTGTCAAAGTATATGTTGAATTCTTTGAGATGAATGCACACGTTGCAAAGTCGTTTCTCAGAATGCTTCTGTGCAGTTTTTATGTGAAGATATTTAGTTTTCCACAATTGGCCTACTGTGGTTCCCAATATCAACTTGCAGAAGCTACTAAAAGAGTTGTTTCCAAACTTCTCAATCAAAAGAAATTTCAACTCTGTGAGATGAATGCATATATCACAAAGAAGTTGCTCAGAATGCTTCTGAATAGTTTTTATGTGAAGATATTTCCTTTTCCAGCATAGGCCTCAAGGCGCTCCAAATATCAACTTGCAGATCCTATGCAAAGAGTGTTTGAAAACTGCTCAATCACAAGAAAAATTAAACTCTGTGAGATGAATGCACGCATCACCAAAAAGTTTCTTAGAATATTTCTGTGTAGTTTTTAAGGGATTCTATTTCTTTTTCCAACATCGGCCACAAAGGACTCCAAATACTCTCTTGCAGATTCTACCAAAAGGGAGTTTCAAACTGCTCAGTCAAAGAGTAGGTTCAATTCTGGAGTTGAATGCACACATCACAAAGAACTTTCTCAGAATGCTTCCATGTAGTTTTTATGTGAAGATATTTCCTTTTCCACCATAGGTCTCAAAGCGCTCCAAATATCCACTTGCAGATTCTACAAAAGAGTGTTTCTCAACAGATGCTGGAGAAGATGTGGAGAAATGGGAACACTTTTATGCTGTTGGAGGGAGTGTAAACTAGTTCAACCATTTTGGAAGTCAGTAGGTCGATTCTTCACTTATCTAGGACTAGGAATACTATTTGACCCAGTCATTTCATTACTGGGAATATACCCAAAAAACAATAAATCATGCTGCTATAAAGACACATGCACACATATATTTATTGCTGCACTATTCACAATAGCAAAGACTTGGAACCAACCCAAATGTCCAACAATGATAGACTGGATTAAGAAAATGTGGCATATATACCACATGGAATAACTCTGCAGCCATAAAAAAAGATGAGTTCACGTCCTTTGTAGGGATATGGTTGAAATTGGAAATCAACATTCTCAGTAAACTATTGCAAGGATAGAAAACCAAACAACGCATGTTCTCACTCATAGATGGGAACTGAAAAATGAGAACACATGCACACAGGAAGGGGAACATCACACTCTGGGGACTGTTGTGGGGTGGTGGGAGGCGAGAGGGATAGCATTAGGAGATATTCCTAATGCTAAATGATGAGTTAATGGGGGCAGCACACCAGCATGGCACATTTATACTTATGCAACTAACCTGCACATTGTGCATAGGTACCATAAAACTTAAAGTATAATAACTATAATAACAATAAAAATAATAAATAAAAAAGAGAGATAGAAAAAAATAGCATGTCAAAACTTCTCAATTAAAAGAAAGGTTCAACTCTGTGAGATGAATGCACACATTACAATGTAGTTTCTCACAGTGCTTCTTTGTAGTTTTTATGTGAAGATATTTCCTTTTCCACCATACGTTGCAAAGGGCTCCAAATATCCACCTGCAGATTCTACAAAAAGAGAGTTTCAAAACTCTTAATCAAAATATTTCTTCAACTCTGCGAGATGAATGCACACATCACAAAGAAGTTTCTCAGAATGCTTCTGTGTAGTTTTTATGTGAAGGTATTTCCTTTTCTACCATAGGACGCAAAGACCTCCAAATATCCACTTGCAGATTCTACAAAAAGACAATTTCAAAACTGCTCTCTCAAAAGATATGTTGAAATATGTGTGTTTAATGCACACATCAGAAAGTTGTTTCTCAGAGTGCTTCTGTGTAGTTTTTATGTGAAGATATTCCCTTTTCCACCAGAGGTTGCAAAGGGCTCCAAATATCCACTTGCAGATTCTACAAAAAGAGAGTTTCAAAACTGCTCTACCAAAAGATAAGTTCAACTCTATGAGATGAATGCTCACATCACAAAGAAGTTTCTCAGAATCCTTCTTTGTGTTTTTTATGTGAAGATAGTTCCTTTTTTCACCGTAGGCCTGAAAGCACTCCAAATATCCACTTGCAGATTCTACAAAAAGATACTTTCAAAAGTACTCTCTCCAAAGATAGGTTCAACTCTGTGAGTTGAATGCACACATCACAATGTAGTTTCTCAGAGTGCTTCTGTGTAGTTTTTATGTGAAGATATTTCCTTTTCCACCATAGTTTGCAAAGGGCTCCAAATATCCACTTGCAGATTCTACAAAAAGAGAGTTTCAAAACTCCTCTGTCAAAATATATGTTCAACTCTTTGAGATGAATACACACATCACAAAGAAAAGAAGTTTCTCAGAATGCTTCTTTGTAGTGTTTATGTGATTTCCTTTTCCACCATAGGGCACATAGGGCTCCAAATACCTACTTGCAGATTCTACAAAAAGAGAACTTCAAAACTGCTTTATCAAAAGATAGGTTGGATTCTGTTAGATGAATGCACACATCACAAAGTGATTTCTCAGAACGCTTCTGTGTAGTTTTTATGTGAAGATATTTCCCTTTCCACCATCGCCACAAAGTGCTCCAAATATCCACTTGCAGATTCTACAAAAGGTGAGTTTCAAAACTGCCGAATCAAAATAAAGGTTCAACTCTGTGAGATGAATGCACACAAAATAAAGGAGTTTCTGACAATGCTTCTGTGTAGATTCTTTGTGAATATATTTCCTTTTCCAGAATAGACCTCAAAGTGTGGCACATATCCACTTGCAGATTCTACCAAAACAGTTTTTCAATACTGCTCAATCCAATGAAAGATTCAACCACGTGAGATGAGTGCACACATCACAAAGAAGTTTCTGAGAATGCTTCTGTGTAGTTTTTATGTGAAGATATTTCCTTTTATACCATAGGCCGCAAAGGTCTCCAAATATCCACTTGCAGATTATACAAAAAGAGAGATTCAAAACTTCTGTGTCAAAAGATAGGTTCAGCTCTGTGAGATGAATGCACACATCACAAAGTAGTTTCTCAGAATTCTTCTGGGTAGTTATTATGTGAAGAGATTTCCTTTTCCACAATAGACCTCAAAGTGCTACAAATATCCTCTTGCAGATTCTACAAAAACAGTTTCAAAACTGCTCAATCAAAGGAAAGTTTCAACTATGTGAGTTGAATGCACACATCACAAACAAGTTCCTCAGAATGCTTCCGTGTAGTTTTTATGTGAAGATATTTCCTTTTCCACAGTAGGCCTCCAAGAGCTCCAAATACCCACTTGCAGATTCTACTAAAAGAGTTTTTCCAAACTACTCAATCAAAAGAAAAGTTCAACTGTGTCAGATGAGTGCACTGAAACAAAGAAGTTTCTGAAAATGCTTTTTTTAATTTCTATGTGAAGATAATTCCTTTTCCAAAATAGACCTCAAAGCACTCCAAATATCCACTTTCAGATTGTACAAAAAGAGTGTTTCAAAACTGCTCAATCAAATGAAAGGTTCAACTCATTGAGGTGAGTGCATACATCACAATGAAGTTTCTTGGAATGCTTCTGTGTAGTTTTTATGTGAAGATATTTCCTTTTCCACCATAGGCCTCAAAGCAGTCCAAATATCCAACTGCAGGTTCTACAAAAAGAGTGTTTCAAAACTGCTCAATCAAAAAAAAGTTCAACTCTGAGAGATGAATGCACACATTATAAAGAAGTTTCTCAGACTGCTTCTGTGTAGTTTTTATGTGAAGATATTTCCTTTTCCAAAATAGGCCTCCAAGGACTCCAAATATCTACTTGCAGATACCACTAAAAGACTTTTTTCAAACTGCTCAATCAAAAGTGAGGTTCAACTCTATGAGACGAATGCACACATCACAAAGGAGTTTCTCTGAATCCTTCTGTGTAGTTTTTATGGGTAGATATTGCCTTTTCCACCATTGGCCCTAAAGGGCTCCAAATAACCACTTGCAGTTTCTACAAAAACAGACTTTCAAAACTGCTCTATCAAAAGATAAGTTCAACTCTGTGAGTTGAATGCACTCATCACAAAGAAGTTTCTCAGAATGCTTCTGTGTAGATTTTATGTGAAGGTATTCCCTTTTCCACCATAAGCCACAAAGCACTCCAAATATCCACTTGCAGATTCTACAAAAAGAGCGTTTCAAAACTGCTCTTTCAAAAGATAGCTTCAACTCGGTGAGATGAATGCACATATCACAAAGAAGTTTCTCCTAATGCTTCCGTGTAGTTTTTATGTGAAAATATTTCCTTTTCCAGCATAGGCCTCAAAACCTTCCAAATATCCACTTGCAGATACTACAAAAAGTTTGTTTCAAAACCGCTTAATCAGAAGAAAGGTTCAACTCTGTTAGATGAATGCACACATCATAAAGAAGTTTTCCAAATGCTTCTGTGTAGTGTTTATGTGCAGATATTTCCTTTTCCTCTGTAGGCCTCAACGTGCTCCAAATATCCACTAGCAGATTCTACAAAAAGAGATTTTCAAAACTGCTCAATCAAAACAAAGGTCCAACTCTGTGAGATGAATACCCACATCACAAAGTAGTCTCTCAGAATGCTTCTGTGTAGTTCTTATGTGAAGATATTTCCTTTTCCACAGAAGGCCTCCAATGTTTCCAAACATCCACTTGCATATTCTACTAAAAGAATGTTTCCAAACTGCTCAATCAAAAGAAAGGTTCAACTCTGTGAGATGAATGCAATCAAAACAAAGAAGTTTCTAAGAATGCTTCTTTGTAGTTTTTATGTGAAGATATTTCCTTTTCCACAATAGGCCTCAAAGCACTCCAAATACCCACTTGTGCATTCGACAAAAAGAGTGTTTCCAAGCTGCTCAATCAAATGAAATATTCCACTCTGTGAGATAAATGCACACATCACAAAGAAGGTTCTCAGAATGCTTCTGTGCAATTTTGAGGGAAGAAATTTCCTTTTCCATCATCAGCAACAAAGGGCTCCAAATATCCACTTGCAGATTCTACAAAAAGAGAATTTCGAAACTGCTCTATCAACAGATAGGTAAAACTCTGCGTGTTGAATGCACACATCATAAAGAAGTTCCTCCGAATGCTTCTGTGTAGTTTTTATGTGAACATATTTCCTTTTCAACCACAAGCCTCAAGGCGCTCCAAATATCCACTTGCTGACTCTACAAAAAGTGTTTCCAAACTACTCAATCAAAAGAAAGTTTCGAATCTGTGAGATGAATGCACAAAAAACAAATAAATTTCTGACAATGCTTCTGTGTAGTTATTATGTGAAGATATTTCCTTTTCCACAATAGTAATGAAAGTGCTCAAATATCAACTTGCAGATTCGACAAGAAGAGTGTTTCAAAACTGCTCAATCAAATGAAAGTTTCAACTCTGTGAGATGAATGCACACATAACAAAGTAGTTTCTGAGAATGCTTCTGTGTGGTTTTCATGGGAAGATATTTCCTCTTTCACCATTGGCCACAAAGGGCTCCAAATAACCACTTGCGGATTCTACAAAAAAGTGTCTGAAAACCTCTATCAAAAGACAGGTTCCAGTCGGCAAGTTCAATGCACACATCACAAAGAAGTTTCTCAGAATGCTTCTGTGTAGTTTTTATGTGAAGATATTTCCTTTTTCACCATAGGCCTAAAGTGCTCCAAATATCCATTTTCAGAATCTGCAAAAAGAGGGTTTCAAAACTGATCAATCAAAAGAAAGTTTCAAATCGTGAGATAAATGCACGCAAAACAAAGAATTGTCTGAGAATGCTTCAGTGTAGTTTTTATAAGAAGATATTTCCTTTTCCACAATAGGCCTCAAAGGGCTCCAAATATCCACGTGCAGATTCTACAAAAAGAGTGTTTCAAAACTGCTCAAACAAATGGAAGGTTCAACTATGTTAGATGAATTCACGCATCACAAGGAGTTTCTCAGAGTGCTTCTGTGTAGTTTTTATGAGAAGATATTTCATTTTCCACCATTGGCCACAAAGAGCTCCAAATATCCACTTGCAGATTCTACAAAAAGAGTGTTTCAAAACTTCCCAATCAAAAGAAAGGTTCAACTCTGTGAGATGAATACTCACATCACAAAGAAGTTTCTCAGAATACTTCTGTGTAGTTTTTATGAGAAGATATTCCCTTTTCCACAATAGGCCTCCAATGGTTTCAAATATCCATTTGCAGATTCTACTAAAAGAGTGTTTCCAAACTGTTCAAAGAAAAGAAAGTTTCAACTGAGTGAGACGAATGCACACATCACCAAGAAGTTTCTGAGAATGCTTCTGTGTAGATTTTTTGTGAAGATACTTCCTTTTCCACAATAGGCCTCAAAGCCATCCAAAGATCTACTTGTAGATACTACAAAGGAGTGTTTCAAAACTGCTAAATCAAATGAAATGTTCAACTCTCTGAGATGAATGGAAACATCAGAAAGTAGTTTCTCAGAATGCTTCTGTGTAGTTTTTATGGGAAGATTATTCGTTTTCCACCATTGGCCACAAAGGACTCCAAAGAACCACATGCAGATCCTACAAAAAAAGATTTATAAAACTGCTCTATCAAAAGAAAGCTACAGCTCTGTGAGATGAATGCACACATCACAAAGAAGCTTCTGTGAGTGTTTCTGTGTAGTTTTTATGTGAAGATATTTCCTTTTCCTCAAAAGGACTCAAAGAGCTCAAAGTATTCCTTGCAGATTCTACCAAAAGAGTGTTTCAAAACTGCTCAATCAAATGAAAGGTTGAATCAAACTTGGTGAAATGAATACACACATCACAAAGTAGTTTCTAAGAATGCTTCTGTGTAGTTTTTATGGGAAGATATTTCCTTTTCCACCATCTGCCATAAAGGGCTTGAAATAAACACATGCAGATTCTACAAAAAGAGAGTTTCAAAACTGCTCTATCAAAACATAGGTTCAACTCTTCGAGTTGAATGCACACATCACAAAGAGGTTTCTCAGAATGCTTCTGTGTAGTTTTTATGTGAAGATATTTGCTTTTCCATCATAGGCCTCAACGCACTCCAAATATCCACTTACAGTTTCTACGAAAAGAGAGTTTCAAAACTGCTTAATCAAAAGAAAGTACAACTTGTGAAATGAATGCACACATCACAAAGATGTTTCTCAGAATGCTTCTGTGTAGTTTTTATGTGAAGATATTTCCTTTTCCATAACAGGCCTGAAAGCGTTCCAAATATCCATTGCAGATTCCACAAAAAGAGTGTTTCAAAACTCCTCTATCAAAAGGAAGTTTCAACTCCGTGAGATGAATGCAAATGTCACAAAGAAGTTTGTCAGAATGCTTCTATGTAGTTTTTATGTGAAGACATTTCCTTTTCGACCATAGGCAGCAAAGGGCTTCAAATATCATCTTGCAGATTCCACAAAAAGAGTGTTTCAAAACTGCTCTATCAAAAGATAGGTTCAACTCTGGGTGTTGAATGCGCACATCACAAAGAAGTTTTTCAGAATGCTTCTGTGTAGTTTTTATACGAAGCTATTTCCTTTTCCACAATAGGCCTCCAAAGGCTCCAAATATCCACTTGCAAATTCTACTAAAGGAGTGTTTACAAACTGCTCAACCAAAAGAAAGGTTCCACTTTGTGAGATGAATACACACATCACAAAGAAGTTTCTCAGAATGCTTCTGGGTAGTTTTTTCTTTTCTACAATAGGCACCCAAGGACACCAAATATCCACTTGCAGATTCTACTAAATGAGTGTTTCCAAACTGCTCAATCAAGAGAAAGGTTCATCTCTGTGAGATGAATGTTCACATCACTAAGGAGTTTCTCAGAACTCTTCTGTGTACTTTTTATGTGAAGATATTTCCTTTTCCACCATAGACGTCAAAGTTCTCCAAATATCCACTTGCACATTCTACAAAAACAAAGTTTCAAAACTGATCTATCAAATAAATTTTGATATCATCAAAATTTATTTTGATGGTTCAAATCATTGAGATGAATGCACACATCACAAGGAATTTTCTCATAATGATTCTGTGTAGTTTTTCTATGAAGATATTCCCCCTTCCAAAATGGGCCTGAAAGCACTACAAATGTACACTTGTAGATTCTACAAAAAGTGTGTTTCAAAACTGCTCAATGAAAAGAAAAGTTCTACTCTGTCAGATGAACGCACACATCACAAAGCAGTTTGTCAGAATGTTTCTCTATAGTTTTTATTTTAAGAAATTTCCTTTTCCACCATTGGCCTCAAAGCGTTCTAAATGTACAATTGCAGATTCTAGAAAAAGAGTGGTTCAAAGCTGCTCAATCAAAAGAAATGTTCAAATCTGTGAGATAAATGCACACATTACAAAGAAGTTCCAGAATCCTTCTGTCTAGTTATTTTGTGAAGATATTTCTTTTTCCACCATATGCCTCATAGTGATCCAAATATCCACTTGTAAATTCTACATAAAGAGTGTTTCAAAACTGCTCAATCGAAAGTAATGTTCAACTCTGTGAGATGAATGCACAAATCACGAAGAAGTTTGTCAGAATGTTTCCGTCTAGTTTTTATGTGAAGATATTTCCTTTTCCAGCATAGACCGCAAAGCGCTCCAAATGTCCACTTGCAGATTCTATAAAAGGAGTGTTTCCAAACTGTTCAATCAAAGAAAGGTTCCACTCTGTCATTTTAATTCACACATTGCAAAGAACTTTCTCAGAATGTTTCTGTCTACTATATATGTGAAGATATTTTCTTTCCCACCATAGGCTTTAAAGCGCTCCAAATGTCCACTTGCAGATTCTACAAAGAGAGTGTTTCCTAACTTCTCAATCAAAAGAAAGGTTCAACTCTGTGAGATGATTGAACACATCACAAAGTATTTTCTCAGAATGATTCCGTCTAATTTTTATGTGAAGATATTTCCTTTTCCACCATAGGCCTCAAAGAGCTCCAAATGTACAATTGTGGATTCTTCAAAAAGGGTGTTTCAAAATTGTTCATTGAAAAGAAATGTTCAACTCTGTGAGATGAATGCACACATCACAGAGTGGTTTGTCAGAATGTTTCTGTATAGTTTTTATGAGAAGATAATTCCTTTTCCACCACAGTCCTCGAAGCACTCTACATGTCTAATTGCAGAATCTACAAAAAGTGAGTTTCAAAGCTGCTAAATAAAAAGAAATTTTCAACTCTGCGAGATGAATGCAAACATCACAAAGAAGTTTCTCACAATGCTTCTGTCTAGTTATTATGTGAAGATATTTCATTTTCCACCATAGGCTTCAAAGCGCTCCAAATGTCCACTTGCAAATTCTACAAAAAGAGTGTTTCAAAACTGCTCAATTGCAAGTAAGGTTCAACTCTGGGAGATGAATGCACACATCACAAAGATGTTTGTCAGAATGCTTCTGCCTAGTTTTTATGTGAAGATATTTCCTTTCCCACGACAGGCTGCAAAGCACTCCTAATATCCACTTTCAGATAGTACAAAAAGGATGTTTCAAAACTGCCCAATCAAAAATAGAGTTCATCTTAGTGAGATGAATTCACATATCACAAACAATTTTCACAGAATGATTCTGTGTAGTTTTTATGTGAAGATATTTCCTTTTACAACTTAGGCCACAAAGCTCTGCAAATGTCCACTTGCAGACTCTACAAAAAGAGTGTTTCAAAACTGCTCAATCAAAAAAAAGTTCAACTCTGTGAGATGAGTGCACATATCAAAAGAATTTTCTCAGAATGATTCTGTCTAGTTTTTATGTGAAGATACTTCATTTCCCACCTTAGGCCACAAAGGGCTCCAAATGTCCTATTGCAGATTCTACAAAAAGAGTGTTTCAACCCTGCTAAGTCAACAGAAAGTTTCAACTCTGTGAGATGAATGCACACATCACAAAGGAGTTTCTCAGAATTCTTCTGTCTAGTACTTAAGTGAAGATATCTCCTTTTCCACCATGAGCCTCAAAGCGCTCCTAATGTCCACTTGCAGATTCTACAAAAAGAGATTTTCCAGACTACACGATCAAAGAAAGGTTCAACTCTGTGTGATAAATGCACACATCACAAAGTAGTTTCTCAGAATGCTTCTGTCTAGTTCTTAAGTGAAGTTATTTCCTTTTACACCACAGTCTTCAAAACCCTCCAAATGTCCACTTGCAGATTCTACAAAAAGAGAGTTTCCAAACTATTCAGTCAAAAGAAATGTTCATCTCTGTTAGACCAATGTGCACATCAAGAAGAAATTTGTCAGAATGCTTCTGTCTTGTTTTTATGTGAAGATATTTCCTTTGCCACCATAGGCCTCAAAGCACTCCAAGTGTCCACATGCAGGTAGTACAAAAACAGTGGTTCAAAAGTGCTCCATCAAATGTAAGATTCAACTCTGTGAGATGAATGCACATATCACAAAGGAGTTTCTCAGAATGCTTTTGTCTACTTTTTATGTAAAGATATTTCCTTTTCCACCAGAGGCCTCAAAGTGCTCCAAATGTACACTTGCAGATTCTACAAAAAGAGTGTTTCCAAACTGCTAATCAAAAGGAAGTTTCAACTCTGTTAGATGAATGAACACATCACAAAGAATTTTCTAAGAATGATTCTGTCTAGTTTTTATGTGAAGATATTTCCTTTTCCACTATAAGCCTCAAAGCGCTCCAAATGTACAATTGCAGATTCTTCAAAAATGGTGTTTTAAAATTGATCATTGAAAAGAAAGGTTCAACTCTGTAGATGAATTCAAACATCACAGAGTAGTTTGTCAGAATGTTTCTGTATAGTTTTTAGAGAAGATAATTCCTTTTCCATCATAGTCCTCGAATCACTCCAAATGTCCAATTGCAGATTCTACAAAAAGTGTGTTTCAAAGCTGCTCAATAAAAAGAAATTTTCAACTCTGTGAGATGAAATCACACAGGACAAAGAAGTGTCTCAGAATGGTTCTATGTAGTTTTTATGGGAAGATAATTCATTTTCCACCATTGGCCACAAAGGGCTCCAAATAACCACTTGCAGATTCTACTAAAAAGGTGTTTCAAAACTGGACGATCAAAAGAAAGCTTTGACTCCGTTAGATGAATGCACACATCACAAATAAGTTTCTGAGAATGCTTTGGTGTAGTTTTTGTGAAGGTATTTCCTCTTCCACAATAGGCCTCAAAGTGCTCCAAATATAAACGTGCAGATTCTGTAAAAAGAGTATTTCAAAACAGCTCAATGAAATGAAATGCTCAACTCTGTGAGATGAATGAACACATCACAGATAATTTTCTCAGAATGATTCTGTCTAGTTTTTATGTGAAGATATTTCCTTTTCCACAATAGGCCTCAAAGTGCTCCAGATGTCCAACTGCAGATTCTACAAAAAGAGGGTTCCAAAACTACTCAATCGAAAGTGAGGTTCAACTCTGTGAGATTAATGCACACATCACAAAGAAGTTTGTCAGAATGCTTCTGTCTAGTTTTTATGTGAAGATATTTCCTTTTCCACCATAGGCCACAAAGCACACCAAATGACCAGTTGCAGATTCTACAAAAAGATTGTTTCAAAACAGCTCAATCAAAACAAAGGTTCAACTCTGTGAGATGAATGCACACATCACAAAATAATTTGTAAGAATGCTTCTGTCTAGTTTTTATGTGTAGATATTTCCTTTCTCACCATTGAAATCAAGGCACTCTCAATGTTCACTTGCAGATAGTAAATAAAGGGAGCTTCAAAACTGCTCAATCAACAGTAAGGTTCAACTCTGTGAGATGGAATGGAATTTGCAGAGGAATGTGGATTGCAATGTGGAATGGAATGTGGAATGGAATGAGGAATGGAATGGAATAGAATGTGGAATGGAACATGGAATGGAATGTGGAATGGAACTTGGAAAGGAATGTAGAATGGAATGTGGAATGGAACGTGGAATGGAACGTGGAATGGAACTTGGAAAGGAATGTAGAATGGAATGTGGAATGCAAAGTGAAATGGAATGGAATGGAATGTGGAATGGAAGGTGGAATGGAACATGGAATGGAAAGTGGAATGGGATGTGCAATGGATTGTGGAATGGAAAGTGGAATGGAAAGGAATGTAACGTGTAATGGATCGTGGAATGAAATGGAATGGAAAGTGGAATGGATAGTGGAATAGAACATGGAAAAGAATGTGGAATGGAATGTGGAATGGAATGTGGAATGGAATGTGGAAGGCAATGTGCCATGGAATGGAATGGAATGTGGAATGGAACTTGCAATGGTTCCTGTAATTAAACGTGGAATGGAACATAAAATGGAACTGGAAGGGAATGTGGTATGGAATGTGCAATGGAATATGGAATGGAACGTGAAATTTAATGGATTGGAATGTTGAATGGAACGTGGAATGGAATGGAATGGAATGAGAAATGGAATGTGGAATGGAATGTGGAATGCAATTGAATGGAATGGGGAATGGAATGGAATGGAATGTGGAATGGAAAGACATGGAACATGGAATGGGACGTGGAATGGAACATGGAATACAACATCGAAAGGAACTTGGAAAGAAATGTCAAATGGAATGGAATGGAATGTGAACTGGAATGGAAAGGAATGTGGAATGGAACGTAATGGAATGTGGAATGGAACCTAGAATGGAAAGTGGAATTGAATGGAATGGAAAGTGGAATGAAATGTGGATGTAATGGAATGGAACGTGGAATTGAATGGAATGCAATGTGAAATGGAAAGTGAAATGGAATGGAAAGGAACGTATAATTTAATGGAATGGAAAGTTGAATGGAACATGGAATAGAAAGGAATGGAACTTGAAATGCGACGTGGAATGGAAAGCGGAATGGAACATGGAATGGAACATGGAATGGAATGGAATTGAACGTGTAATGGAATGAAATGGAATGTGGAATGGAAAGGAATGCAACGTGGAATGGGACGTGGAATGGAAAGTGGAAAGGAATGGAATGGAATGTGGAATGGAATGGAATGGAGTGGAATATAGAATGGAATGGAATGGAAAGGAATGGAATGGAATGCGGAATGCAATGGAATGAAAGGTGGAATGGAATGGAAAGGAATACAAAGAAATGTGTAATGGAATGGAATAGAATGGAAATTGAAATATAATTTGGAACGGAATTTGAAATGGAATGTGGTATTAAAGGTGGAATGGAATGGAATGGAAAGTGGAAAGGAATGTGGAAAGGAATGCAATGGATTGAGAATGGAAAGGATGGAATATGAAATGGAATGGATGGAATATGAAATGGAATATTGAATGGAATGTGGAATGGAATGTGGAATGGAACGGAATGGAATGAGGAATGAAATGTGGAATGGAATGTGGAACGGAACGTTTAATGGAATGTGGAACGGAATGTGGAGTGGAATGGAATGGCATAGTAAATGGAATGGAATGGAATGTTAAATGGAATGGCATGGAATTTGGAAAGGAAAGTGGACTGGAATGTGCAACAGAATGCAATGGAAAGTGGAATGGAGTGGAATGGAAAGTGGAATGAAATGTGGTATCGAATGGAATGGAGTGGAATGTGGAATGGAATGTGGAATGGAATGGAATGGAATGGAATGTGGAATGGAATGTGCAATGGAATAAAATGGAATGTGGAATGGAATGTGGAATGAAACGGAATGGAATGCAATGTGGAATGAAATGCAATGGAATATGGAATGGAGTGGAATGGAATGTAAAACGGAATGTGCAATGGAAAGTGGAATGGAATGTGGAATGGGATGGAATGGAATGTGGAATGGAATTGAACTTGGAATGGAATGGAATGTGGATTGGAATGCAATGGAATGGAATGTGGAATGGAATAGATTGGAATGTGGAATGGAATGTGGAATGAATTGTGGAATGGAACGGAATGGAACAAGGAATGGAACGTGGAATGGGATGTTCAATGGAATATGGAATGGAAAGTTGAATGGAATGGAATGGAACGTGGAATTGAATGTGGAAAGGAATGGAATGGAATATGGAATGGAACGTAGAATGAAACGTGTAAAGGAATGTGGAATGGAACGTGGAATGGAATGTGGAATGGAATGTGGAAGGGAATGTGGAGGGGAATGAAATGGAATTTAATAGAATGTGGAATGGAAAGGGCAATGTATCGTGGAATAGAGTGTGGAATGTATCGTGGAATGGAATGTGAAATGGAATGTGGAATGGAATGTGGAATGGAATATGGAATGGAACGTGAAATTGAATGCAATGAAATGTTGAATAGAACGTGGAATGGAATGGAATGGAATGTGGAATGGAATGTGGAATGTTTTGGAATGGAACGTGGAATGGAACATGGAAAGGAAAGTGGAATGGAATGGAATGGAATGTGGAATGAAACGCGGAATGTAATGGAATGGAATGTAGAATGGAACGTGGAATTGAAGCTGGAAAAGAACGAGGAATGGAATGGAATGGAAAGTGGAATGAAACTTGGAAAGAATGGAATGGAACTTGGATTGGAATGTGAAATGGAATGTGGAATGGAACGTGGAATGGAACGTGGAATGAAACCGATTGGAATGTAGAATGGAATGGGATGGAACTTGGAATGCAATGTGGAATGGAATGTAAAATGGAACGTGGAAGGGAAAGTGGAGTGAAAGGGAATGGAATGTGGAATGGAATGGAATGTGGAATGGAATGGAATGGAATGTGGAATGTAAAGGAATGGAACATGAAATGGGTCGTGGAATGGAACAAGGATTGCATCGTGGAATGGAACGTGGAACGGAATGTGGAATGCAATGGAATGGCATGTGGAATCGAATGGAACGGAATATGGAATGGAATTGAATGGAGTGGAATGTGGATTGGAATCTAACAGAATGGAATGGAAGGCGGAATGCGATGGAATGGAATGTGGAATGGAAAGTGGAATGGAATGTGGAATGGAATGTGGAAGGGAATGTGGAGGGGAATGAAATGGAATTTAATAGAATGTGGAATGGAACGGGCAATGTATCGTGGAATAGAGTGTGGAATGTATCGTGGAATGGAATGTGAAATGGAATGTGGAATGGAATGTGGAATGGAATATGGAATGGAACGTGAAATTGAATGGAATGAAATGTTGAATAGAACGTGGAATGGAATGGAATGGAATGTGGAATGGAATGTGGAATGTTTTGGAATGGAACGTGGAATGGAACGTGGAAAGGAAAGTGGAATGGAATGGAATGGAATGTGGAATGAAACGCGGAATGTAATGGAATGGAATGTAGAATGGAACGTGGAATTGAAGCTGGAAAAGAACGAGGAATGGAATGGAATGGAAAGTGGAATGAAACTTGGAAAGAATGGAATGGAACTTGGATTGGAATGTGAAATGGAATGTGGAATGGAACGTGGAATGGAACGTGGAATGAAACCGATTGGAATGTAGAATGGAATGGGATGGAACTTGGAATGCAATGTGGAATGGAATGTGAAATGGAACGTGGAATGGAAAGTGGAGTGAAAGGGAATGGAATGTGGAATGGAATGGAATGTGGAATGGAATGGAATGTGGAATGGAATGGAATGGAATGTGGAATGGAAAGGAATGGAACATGAAATGGGTCGTGGAATGGAACAAGGATTGCATCGTGGAATGGAACGTGGAACGGAATGTGGAATGCAATGGAATGGCATGTGGAATCGAATGGAACGGAATATGGAATGGAATTGAATGGAGTGGAATGTGGATTGGAATCGAATAGAATGGAATGGAAGGCGGAATGCGATGGAATGGAATGTGGAATGGAATGGAATGGAATGGAATGTGGAATGTAATGTAATGGAATGGAATGGAATGTGTAATTTAATGGAATGGAATGAGGAATGGAATGGATTAGAATGTGGAATGCAATGGAATGGAACTTGGAATGGAATGTGGAATGGAATGTGGAATGGATTCTGCAATGGAATGGAAAGGAATGTGGAATAGAATGGAGTGTAATGGATTGTGGAATGGAATTTGGAAAGGAATGCGGAATGGAATGGAATGGAATGTACAATGAAATGGAATGGAATGTGGAATGGAATGGAAAGGAAATTGAAATAGAATGTGGAACGGAATGAGAAATGGAATGTGGAATGGAATGAAAAGGAATGTCGAATGGAATGGTATGGAACGTGGAATGGAATGGAATGGAACGTGGAATGGAAGGTGGAATGGAACATGGAATGGAAAGTGGAAAGCAATGTGGAATGGAATGTGGAATGCAATGGAATGGAATGTGATATGAAATGTGAAATGGAATGGAACGGAATGTGGAAAGGAATGTGGAAAGTAATGCAATGGAATGAGAATGGAATGTTCAATGGAATGGAATGGAATGTTTAATGGAATGTGGTATGGAATGGATTGGAATGTGGAATGGAATGTGGAATGAAATGCGAAATGGTAGGGAAAGGAATGTGGAATGCAATGTGGAATGAAACGTGAAATGGAACGTGGATTCGAATGGAATGAAACTTGGAACAGAATGTGGAATGGAATGGAAGGGAATGTGGAATGAACTGTGGAGTGTAATAGAAAGGATTGTGGAACAGAATGGAATGGAATATTGAATGGAAAGTGGAATGGAACAGAATGGAATGTGGAATGGAATGTGCAATGCAAAGTGGAATGGAAAGTTTAATGGAATGGAATGGAATGTGGAATGGAATGTGGAATGGAATCGAATGGAATGTGGAATGGAATGTGGAACGGAGTGTGGAATGGAATGGAATGGAATGTGGAATGGAATGTGGCAAGAAATTTAATGAAATGTGGAATGGAAAGTGGATTGCAATGTAGAATGGGTTGTGGAATTGAAAGTGGAATGGAATGGAATGGAAAGTGGAATGGAACGTGGAATGGAATTGAACGGAAAGGGGAATGGTTTGTGGAATGGAACTTGTAATGGAATGGAATGGAATGTGGAATGGAAAGTGAAATGCAATGGAATTGATCTTGGAATATAACGTCTAATGGAACGTGGAATGGAATGTGGAATTGAACATAGGATAGAAAGCGGAATCAAGTGTGGAATGGAATGCAATGGAATATGGAAAGGAATGTGGAATTGAGTGTGAAATGGAACGTGGAATGGAATGGAATGGAATGTGGAATGGATCGTGGAATTGAATGGAATGGAATGGAATGGAATGTGGAATGGAATGTTCAATGGAATGGAATGAAATGTGGAATGAAATGTTTATTGGAATGGAATGGAACGTGGAATGGAATGGAATGGAATGTGGAAAGAAATTTAACGGACATTGGAATGGAATGTGGAATGGAATGTGGAATGGAATGTGGAATGGAATGGAATGGAATTTAAAGAAATGTGGAATGGCAAGTGAATTGGAATGCAACAGATTGTGGAATAGAATGTGAAATGAAACGCAATGGAAAGAGAATGGAAAGTGGAATGGAATGAGGAACGGACTGCCGAATGGAATGTGGAATGGATTGTGGAATTGAACGGAATGTGGAAAAGAATGTGGAATGGAATGTGGAATTAAATGGAATGGAATGTGAAATGGAATGAAATGGAATGTGGAAAGGAAACTGGAATGGAATGCAATGGAATGTGGAATGGAACGGAAAGGAATGTGGAATAGAATGTGGAATGGAATATGGAATGGAACGGAATGGTATGTGGAATGCAATGTGAAATCCAATGTAGAATGGAATGGAATGGACGGTGGAATGGAATGTTATGGAATGGTATGGAATGTGGAATGGAATGGAATGGAATGTGGAGTGGAACGTGGAATGGAGCGTGGAATGGAATGTGGAATGCAATGCGGAATAGAGAGGAATGGAGAGTGAAATGGAATGTGGGATGGAATGGAATGGACCCTGGAATGGAATGTGGAATGGAATGTGGAATGGAATGGAATGGAATGTGCCAGGCAATGTGGAATGGGATGTGGAATGCAATGGAAGGAATGTCGAATGGAATGTGATATGGAATGGAATGGAAGGTCAAATGGAATGTGGAAAGGATTCGGGAATGGACAGTGGAATGGAAAGTGCAATGGAATGTGGAATGTATCGTGGAATGGAAAGTAGAATAGAATGGAATGGAACATGTAACGGAATGTGGAATGGAATGGAATGGAATGCGGAATGGAATGTTTAATGGAATGTGGAATGGAATGGAGTGGAATGTGGAATGCAACGTGGAACGGAATGTGGAATGCAATGGAATGCGGAATGGAATGTTTAATGGAATGTGGAATGGAATGGAGTGGAATGTGGTATGTAATGTGGAATGGAATGTGGAATGGAACGGAATGGAATGTGGAATGGAAAGTGTAATGAAATGAAATGGAATGTGGAATGGAACGTTGAATAGAAAGGAATGGAATGTGGAATGGAATATGGAATGGAATGTGGAATGGAATATGGAATGGAATGTAGAATGGAAAGTGGAATGGAATGGAATGAAATGTTGAATCTAATGTGGAAAGGAACGTGGAATGGAAGGTGGAATGGAATGGAATAGAATGTGGAATGGAGTGGGGAATGGAATGGAATGGAATGTGCAATTAAATTTGCAATGGAATGGAAAGGAATGTGGAATTAAATTTGCAATGGAATGGAAAGGAATGTGGAATAGAATGGAACGTGGAATGGAATGTGGAATGCAACGGAATGGAATGTGGAATGAAATGTGGAATGCAATGAAATGCAATTTGGAATGGAATGTGGAGTGGAATGGAATGCAATGAGGAATGGAACGTGCAAAGAAATGTGGAATGGAGCGTGGAATGGAAGATGGAATGGAATGGAATGGAATGTGGAATGGAAGATGAAATGTAATGGAATGGAATGTGGAATGGAATGTGGAATGGAATGGAATTTAATGGAATGCGGAATGGAATGGAATGTTTAATGGAATGGAATGGAATGCAATCTGGAAAGGAATGGAATGGAATGGAATGTGGAATGGAATGTGGAATAGAATGGAAAGGAATGTGGAATGGAATGGAATGTGGAATGGAATGGAAAGTTTAAATGGTATGTAATGGAATGTGGAATGGAATGTGTACTGGAATGTAACACTGCGTGGAATTGAATGTGGAATGGAATGGAATGGAATGGAATGAAAAGTGGAATGGAATGTTCAATGGAATGTCTAATGGAATGTGGAATGGAATGGAATGGAATGTGGAATGGAATGTGGAATGGAATGTTCAATGGATTGTGGAATGGAATGTGGAATAGAATGTAATGGAATGTGGAATGGAATGTGTAATGGAAGGTGAAATGGAACGGAATGGATTGTGGAATTGAATATGGAATGGAAAGTGGAATGGAACGTGGAATGGAATGTGGAATGGAATGTAATGGAATGTGGAATGGAACGTGGAATGGAACGTGGAATGGAATGGAACGGAATGTAAAATGGAATCGAATTTAATGTGGAATTGAATGGTATGGTATGTGGAATGGAATGGAATGGATTGAAATGTGGAATGGAATGGAATGTGAAATGTAATGGAATGTGGAATGGAATGGAATGGACTCTAATGTAATGCAAAATTGAATTGAATAGAATGTAGAATGGAATGGAATGGAATGTCGAATGGAATGGAATGGAACGTGGAATGGAATGTGGAATGAAATGTGGAATGGAAAGTGGAATGGAATGGAAGGGAAAGTGTAATAGAATGGAATGGAATGGAATGAGGAATTCAATGTGGAATGGAATGTGAAATTGAACAGAATGGAATGTGAAATGAAATGGAATGGAATGTGGAATGGAATGGATCGGAATGTGGAATGAAATGGAATGGAAAGTGAAATAGAATGTGGAATGGAAAGTGGAATTGAATGTGGAACAGAACGTGGAATTGAAGGTGGAATTGAATCGAATGTATTCTGAAATGGAATGTGCAATGGAATGGTATGGAATGTGGAATGGAATGTTGAATGCAATGTGGAATGGAATGGAAAGAAACGTGGAATGAAATGTGGAATGGAACGTGGAAAGGAACGTGGAATTGAATAGGGAATTGAATGGAACAGATTGTGGAATATAATGTGGAATGGAATCCTATGGAATATGGAATGGAATGTGGAAAGCAATGTGGAATGGAATGGAATGGAATGTGGAATGGAATGTGGAATGGAGCATGGAATGGAACGTGGAATGGAATGCATTGGAATGTGGAATGGAACGTGGGATGGAATGGAATGGAATGTGTAAAGGAATGTTGAATGCAGTGTGAAATGGAATGGAAAATGGAATGCAATGTGGAATGGAATGGAATGTTTAGATGGAATGGTATGGAATGTGGAATAGAATATGGTCTGTAATGGAATGCAATGTGGAATGGAATGTGGAACTTATTGGAATGGAATGTGGAATGGAACGTGGAATGAAAAATGGAATAGAATAGAATGGATTCTGTAATGGAAGGGAATGGAATGTGGAATGCAATGTGCAATGGAATGGAATGGAAAGGAGTGGAAAGTGTAAGGCAATGGAGTGGAATGTGGAGTGGAAAGAAATGGAACGTGGAAAGGAACGCGGAATGAAACGAGGAATGCAATGTGGAATGGAACGTGTAATGGAAAGTGGAATGGAATGGAATGGAATGGAATGTGGAATGGAAGGGAATGGAACGTGGAATGCAACGTGAAATGGAAAGCAGAAAGCAACGTGGAGTGGAACTTGGAATGGAATGTGGAATGGAATTGAATGGAATGTGGAATGGAATGGAATAGAATGACGAATGGAATGGAATATATTGGAATTTGGAATGGAATGGAATGGAATGCAACATATAATGGAATGGAATGTGGAATGGAATGGAATGGAATGGAAAGTGGAATAGAAAGGAATGGAATGGAATGTGGAATGGAATGTCGAATTGAATGTGGAATGGAATGGAAAGGAATGTGGAATTGAATGGAATGGAAGGTAGGAGGTTTTGGAATGGAAACTGGAATGGAATGTGGAAAGGAACGTGGAATGGAGTGCACTGGAACTTGGAAGGGAACGTGGAATGGAATGCAATGGAATGTGGAATGGAATGCAATGGAATGTGGAATGGAACATGGAATGGAAGGTGGAATGGAAAGTGGAATTGAACGTGGAATGGAATGGAATGGAAGGTTGAATGGAATGTGGAATGGAATGTGGAATGGAACGTTCCATTCCACATTCCATTCCATTCCATTCCATGTTCCTTTCCTTTCCATTCCACACTCCATTCAATTGCATTCCACATTCCATTCCACATTCCATTCCATTACATTGCACAATCCTTTCCATTCCATTCCACATTCCATTCCACATTCCATTCCACATTCCAGTCCATTGCAGCTCACATTCCATTCCATTCCATTCAACATTCCATTCCAGATTCCATTCCTTTCCATTCCACATTCCATTCAATTCCATATTCCACTCCTTTCCATTGAATTCCACATTTCATTCCATTCCACGTTACATTCCCTTCCATTCCACATTCCATTCCATTCCATTCCATTCCACATTCCATTCGATTACATTCCACATTCCACTCCATTCTATTCCACGTTCCATTCCTAATTCCATTACACATTCCTTTCAATTCCATTCCACGTGTCATTACGTTCCGTTCCACCTTCCATTCCACTTGCCATTCCATTCATTTCCACATTCCATTCCATATTCCATTCCGTTCCATTCCACATATCATTCCATTCCATTCTCTTCCATTACACATTCCATTCTATTCCATTCCACATTCCATTCACTTCCATTCCCTTCCATTCCACATTCCATTCCATTCAATTCCACATTGCATTCCATTCCATTCCACGTTCCATTCCATTACATTCCACGTTCCATTGCATTCCGTTCCACATTCCATTCCATTCCATTCCACATTGCATTCCATTCCATTCCATTCCATTCCATTCCACATTCCATTCCATTCCATTCCACATTGCATTCCTTTCCATTCCATTCCACATTCCATTGAATTATACATTCTATTCCATTCCACATACTATTCCATTCCCTTCCACATTCCATTCCGCATACCATTAGACATTCCTTTCCATTCCATTCCACATTCCATTCCACATTTCTTTCCATACCATTCCACATTCCACACCATTCCATTCCACGTTCCATTCTGCATTCCATTACCTTACATTTCGCGTTTCATTACACATTCCATTCCATCACATTCCACATTCCATTCCACTTTCCATTACATTGCACTGCACATTCCATTCCACATTCCCTTCCAGATTCCATTCCATTCTATTCCACATTCCATTCCAAGCATTAGACAGTCCATTCCACATTCCATTTCATTTCATTCCACATTCCATTACACATTCCATTCCAATCCATTCCACATTCCATTCGATTGCATCAATATTCCATTCCATTTCATTCCACATTCCATTCTGCATTCCACTCCATTCCATTCCACATACCATGCCATTCCATTCCACATTCTATTCCATTGAATTCCACATTCCATTCCATTACATTCCACATTCCATTCCATTACATTCCACATTCGATTCCATTGAATTCCACGTTCCGTTCTATTCCATTCCAAGTTCCATTCCATTTCACCTTCCATTCCATTCCATCTTCCATTCCATTCCATTCCAAGTTCCATTTCACATTCCATTCCATTCCATTACACATTCCATTCCATTCAATTCCACATTGCATTCCACATTCCATTCCCATTCCATTCCATTCCATTCCATATTCCATTCCAAGCATTCCACATTCCATTCCACATACCACTCCATACCGTTCCACATTCCATTCCACATTCCTTTGCATTCCATTCCACATTCCATGTCACTGCCTTTAACATTCCATTCCTTTCCATTGCACACTCAATTCCACATTCCATTTCTTTCCATTCCACATTCCATTCCACATTCCATTCCATTTCATTCCACGTTCCATTCCACATTCCATTCCATTCCATTCCACATTTCATTCAATTCCATTCACTTTCCATTCCACATTCCATTCCATTCCACAATCCTTTGCATTCCATTGCACATTCCATTCCAAATTCCATTACATTCCTTTCCACATTCCATTCCAATGCAGTTCACATTCCATTCTATTCCATTCCACATTCCATTCCATTCCATTCCACATTCCATACCATTTCGTATTCCATTCCATTCCACATTCAATTCCAATCCACGTTCCATTACACATTCCATTCTATTCCATTCCACATTCCATACCTTTCCACATTCCTTTCAATTCCATTCCGCATTCCATTCCATTCCATTTCAAATTGCATTCCATTCCATTCCATTCCACATTCCATTTCACATTCCATTCCCTTCCATTACACATTCCATTGCATTCAATTCCACATTGCATTCCACATTCCATTCCCATTCCATTCCATTCCATTCCATATTCGATTCCAAGCATTCCACATTCCATTCCACATACCATTCCATACCGTTCCACATTCCATTCCACATTTCTTTGCATTCCATTCCACATTCCATTTCACTGCATTTAACATTCCATTCCTTTCCATTGCACACTCAATTCCACATTCCATTTCTTTCCATTCCACATTCCATTCCACATTCCATTCCATCTCATTCCACGTTCCATTCCACATTCCATTCCATTCCATTCCGCATTTCATTCAATTCCATTCACTTTCCATTCCACATTCCATTCCATTCCACAATCCTTTGCATTCCATTGTACATTCCATTCCAAATTCCATTACATTCCTTTCCACATTCCATTCAAATGCAGTTCACATTCCATTCTATTCCATTCCACATTCCATTCCATTCCATTCCACATTGCATACCATTTCGTATTCCATTCCATTCCATTCCATTCCACGTTCAATTCCAATCCACGTTCCATTACACGTTCCATTCTATTCCATTCCACATTCCATACCTTTCCACATTCCTTTCCATTCCATTCCACATTCCATTCCATTCCATTTCAAATTGCATTCCATTCCATTCCATTCTATTCCATTCCATTCCATTCCGCATTTCATTCCACATTCCATTCCTTTCCAGTCCGCATTCCATTGTACGTTACATTTCACGTTCCATTCCACGTTAAATTGCACGTTCCATTCCACGTTCCATTCCATTCCATTCAACATTCCTTTCCATTCAATTCCACAATCCATTCCATTCCATTCCATTCCATTCCATTCCACGTAGAATTCCTCAATCCATTCCAGGTTCCCTTCCATTCCATTCCAAATTCCATTGCACATTCCATTCCATTCCATTGCATTCCACATTCCATTCCATTCCATTCCACATTTCATTTCAAATTCCATTCCATTGCTTTCCATTCCTTTCCAAATGCCATTGAACATTCCATTCCATTCAGTACAATTCCACATTCCAATCCACATTCCATTACATATCATTCCACATTCCATTCCACATTCCGTTGCATTCCATTCCATTCCATTCCACTGCATTCCATTCCACATTCCATTCCACAGTCCATTCCATTCCATTCCTTTCCATTCCATTCCATTCCATTCCACGTTACATTCCAGATTCCATTCCATTCCATTCTACATTCCATTCCATTGCACATTCCATTCCACCTTCCATGCCAAGTTCCATTCCACGTTCCATTCCACGTTCCATTCCACGTTCCATTCCATTCCATTCCACATTCCATTCCATTAAATTCCACATTCCATTCCATTCCATTATTCTGTCCATTCCTTTCCAGATTCCATTCCATTCCATTTCTCATTCTACTCCATTCCATTCCACGTTCCATTCCACATTCCGTTCCATTCCATTCCACGTTCCATTCCTTTCCATTCCACTTTCCATTCCACATTCCATTCCATTCCATTCCACGTTCCATTCCAAATTAGATTCCATTCCACTCCACATTCCATTTCTTTCCATGCCACATACCTTTCCACAATCCATTCCACGCCATTCCTTTCGACATTGCATCCCATTCTCTTTCCTTCCATTCCACATTCCATTCCGTTACATTCTGCCTTCCCTTGCATTCCATTCAACATTCGATTCCACATTCATTTCCAAGTTCCGTTACACGATACATTCCACTTTCCATTCCACTTTCCACTGTACGTTCCATTCAGTGTTCCATTCCAAATTTCATTCTATTCCATTTCAAATTCCATTCCATTCCATTCCATTAAATTCCACATTCCATTCCATTGCATTCCATTGCCCATTCCATTCCATTCCAAATTCCATTCCACATTCCATTCACTTCCATTCCACATTGCATTCCTTTCCACATTAGATTCCACATTCCATTCCTCATTGCATTCCATTCCTTTATGCATTTCATTACATTCCTTATTCCATTCCACATTCGATTCCACATTCCATTCCATTCCATTCCATTCCATTCCATTCCACATACAATTTCATTCCATTCCACATTCCATTAAATTCAATACCCTTCCATTCCAAATTCCATTCCTTTCCATTCCACATTCCATTCCATTCCATTGAACATTCCATTCCACTCCATTCCACATTCCAGTTCCATTCCATTCCACATTCCATTCCATTCCATTGCACATTCCATTTCATTGCATTCCACATTCCATTCCATTCCATTCCACATTCCATTCCATTCCATTCCACATTCCATTCCATTCCATCCCACATTCCATTCCATTCCATTCCATTCCATTCCATTCCACACTGCATTCCATTCCATTCCTTTCCACATTCCATTCAACAATCCATTCCATTCCATGCCACATTCCATTCCATTCCGTTCCAAATTCGACTCCAATCCAAATTCCATTGCACATTCCATTCCACTCCGTTCAATTCTATTTTCCATTCCATTCCACTCCATTTCATTCCAAGTTCCACTCCACGTTCCATTCCATATTCCATTCTGTTCCATTCCATTCCATTCCACATTCCATTCCACATTCCATTCCATTCCATTTCACATTCCATTCCATTCCATTCCACATTCCATTCCATTCAATTCCTTTGCATTCCACATTCCATTCCGTTCCTTTCCATTCCACATTGCATTCCATTGCATTCCACATTCTATTCCATTCCATTCCACATTCTATTTCACATCCCTTTCCATTCCATTCCACGTTCCATTCCACATTCAATTCCATTCCATTCCACATTTCATTCCATTCCAATCCATTCAAGTCCACATTCCATTCCATTCCATTCCATTACACTTTCGATTCCATTACGTTACACATTCCATTACACATTCATTCTATTCCATTCCACTTTCCATTCCACATTCCATTCCACATTCCATCACATTCCATTCCACATTCCATTCCATTCCATTACACATTCCATTCCCTTCTTTTTCTTTCCATTTCTGTCCATTCCATTTCATACTCCATTCCACATTACCTTCCATTCCACTCCACGTTCCATTCCGCATTCCATTCCTTTCCATTCCACATTCCATTCCATTCCATTTCAAATTCTATTCCATTCCATTCTACATTCCAATCCATTCGATTCCACATACCATTCCATTCCATTCCATTCCACATTCTATTCCATTCTATTAAATATTCTATTCCACATTCCATTCCATTCCACATTCCATTCGTCAATCCATTCCATTCCACATTGTATTCCATATTCCTTTCCATTCCAATCCCTATTCCATTCCATTCCATTACATATTCTATTCCACTTTCCATTCCAGTGCTTTCCACATTCCATTCCACAATCCTCTCCATTACATTTCACATTGCTTTCCACATTCCATTCCATTCCCTTCCACATTCCAGTAAACATTACACACCATTCCTTTCCACATTGCATTGCACAGTCCATTGCAATCCATTCCACATTGCATTCCACATTCCTTTCCTTTCCATTCCACATTCCATTGCATTCCATTTCACATTCCATTCCACTTTCCTTTCTATTACATTCCGCCTTCCGTTCCACATTCCATTCCTTTCCACTCCTCATTCAATTCCACGTTCCACTCCACGTTCAATTCCATGTTCCATTCCACATTCCATTCCACGTTCTATTCCAATCCATTCCATATTCCATACCATTCCATTCCACATTCCATTCATTTCCATTCCACATTCCATTCCACATTCCATTCTGTTTCATTTCACATTCTATTCCACATTCCATTCCATTCCATTCCATATTCATTTCCATTCCATTCCACATTCCATTCAATTCCATTCTACACTCCATTCCACATTCCATTCCATTCCATTCCATTGCACAATCCTTTCCATTCCATTCCACATTACATTCCACATTCCATTCCACATACCATCCGAATACATTGCACATTCCATTCCATTGTAGTTCACATTCCATTCCATTCCATTCAACATTCCATTCCACATTCCATTCCTTTGCATTCCACATTCCGTTCCATTCCATATTCCATTCCATTCCATTGCATTCCACATTTCATTCCATTTCATGTTCCGTTCCAAATTCCATTCCATTCCATTCCACATTCCATTCCATTCCATTCCACAGTACATTCCATTCCATTCAATTCCAGTCCGCATTCCATTCCATTCCACATTCCATTCCACATTCCATTCCATTCCATTCCACATTCCATTCCACTCCCTTCCATTCCGCTTTCCATTCCATTGCATTCCATTCCACACACCTTTCCCCATTCCATTCCATTCCACATTCCATTCCATTCCCTTCCACATTCCATTCCATTCCATTCTGCATTCCATTCCACATTCCTTTCCACATTCCATTCCAGGTTCCATTCCAAGTTCCATTCCACGTTCCAATCCACGTTCCGTTCCATTCCACTCGACGTTCCATTACACATTCAATTCTGCAACATTCCACTTTCCATTCCACGGTCCATTCCATTTCATTCCACATTCCAGTCCACATAACATTCTTTTCCATACCACATTCCATTACACATTTCATTCCATTCCATCCCACATTCCATTCCACGTTCCATTCCATTCCATTCCACATTCCATTCCAAATTGCATTCCGCGTTCAATTTCACCTTCCATTAGAAGTTCCATTCCACGTTCCATTCCATTCCATTCCACATTCCATTCCAAATTGCATTCCGCGTTCAATTTCACCTTCCATTAGACGTTCCATTCCACGTTCCATTTCACATTTCATTCCATTCCATTTCATATACCATTCCACGTTCCATTCCATTCCATTCCACATTCAATTCCACGTTCCATTCAATTCCATTCCACGATCCATTCCATTCCATCCTACATTCCCTTCCACATTCCATTCCATTCCATTCTGCATTTCATTCCACATTCCATTCCACTTTCCATTCCATATTCCACTCCACGTTCCATTCGATGTTCCATTCCACGTTCCATTCCATTCCATTCCAAGTTCCATTCCTCAATCCATTCACATTCCATTCCGTTATATTACACATTCTATTCCACATTCCATTCCACGTTCCATTCCACGATCCATTCCATTCCTTTCCACATTCGTTTCCATGTTCCATTCCTTTCCATTCCACAATCCACTCCGCCTTCCATTCCAATACAATCCACATTCCATTCCAGTACAATCCACCTTGCACTCCATTTCATTCCATTCCATTCCTCATTCGATTTCACATTACATTCCATTGCATTTCACGTTCGATTCCATTATATTCCACTTTCCATTCCATTCTTTTCCATTGCATTCCTCATTCCATTTCACATTCCATTGCATTCCATTCCACGTTCTATTCCATTCCATTCAACGTTCCATTCCTCCTTCCATTCCATTCCACATTCCATTCCATATTACATTGCATTCCATTCCACATTCTATTCCATTCCATTCCCTTCCATTCCATTAAACATTCCATTTCATTCCACTGCATATTCCTTTCCATTCCATTCCACATTCCATTCCATTCCATTCTCGATCCATTCCATCTTGCATTCCATTCCATTCCACATTCCATTCCAATTCATATCACATTCCATTCCACATTCCTTTCCATTCCATTCCACGTTCTATTCCACATTCCATTCCACATTCCATTCCATTCCACTCCATTCCATTCCATTCCACATTCCATTCCACATTCCGTTCCACATTCCATTCCACATTCCATTCCATTCCTCTCCATTCCATTTCATTCCACGTTACATTCCACATTCCATTTCACGTTCCATTCCATATTCCATTCCATTCCATTCCACTTTCCGTTCCACATTCCATTCCACATTCCGTTCCATTACCTTCCATTACATTACATTCCATTGCACATTCTATTCCATTCCACATTACATTTCACTAATTTCCACATTCCATTCCATTCCTTTCCACATTCCATTCCATTGCATTCCATTGTATTCCATTCTATTGCACCTTGCATTCCAGTTTCCGTGCCACATTCTATTCCACATTCCTTTCCATCTCATTTCATTCCGCATTCCATTCCACATTCCAACCCATTATATTCCAAATTACTTTCCATCCCATTCCACACTCCATTCCACATTCCATTCCACTACATTCCAAATTCCATTCCACATTCCACATCATACCATTCCACAGTCCATTCCTTTCTATTCCACTTTCCATTACACATTCCATTCCATTCCACATTCCATTCCATATTCCATTCCACATTCCATTCCATTCCACATTCCATTCCATTACATTGCATTCCACATTCCATTCCATTCCATTCCAAATTCCACTCCATTCAATTACACATTCCATTCCACATAAAATTCCATTCTATTCCAAGTTGAATTACACAATCCTTTCCACATTCCATTCCATTCCATTCCATTGCACTTTCAATACCATTCCATTCTATTTGAATCCACTTTCTATTGCATTCCTTTCCACATTCCATTGCATTGCATTCCACATTCCATTCCATTCCATTCCACCTTCCATTCCGTTCGCTTTCAATTCCATTCCATTCCTCATTCCATTCCATTCCATTCCATATTACATTCTCTTCGATTCCACATTCCATTCCATTCCATTCCATTCCACATTCCTTTCCATTCCATTCCTTATTCTATTCCACATTCCTTTCCATTCCATTCCACATTCCATTCCATTCATCATTCCACTCCGCTCCATTCCATTGCGTTCCACATTGCATTCCATTCCATTCCATTCCACATTCCATTCCATTCCATTCCATTCCACATTCCATTCCATTCCACAATCTATTTCCCATTCCATTCCATTCCATTCTGCATTCCATTCCACATTCAATTCTATTCCATTCCACATTAAATTCCAAACCATTGCCCATTAAATTCTATTTCCATTTCACTTTCCATTCAACTCCATTCCACATTATATTGCATTCCATTCCACATTCCATTGCATTCCATTACGAATTGCATTCCATTCCATTCCACATTACATTCCATGACGTTGCATTGCATTCCATATTCCATTCCATTTGATTCCACATTTCATTCCCATCCATTCTCCATTGCATTCCACATTCGATTCCGTTCCATTCCACTTTGCTTTCCACATCCCATTGCAAATTCCGTTCCATTCCACGTTGCGTTCCACATTCCATTTCCCATTACATTCCATTCCATTCCAAATTCCATTCCGTTCTATTCCATTCCATTGTAGTTCACATTCCATTCCATTCCATACAACATTCCATTCCACATTCCATTCCTTTGCATTCCACATTTCGTTCCATTCCATATTCCATTCCATTCCATTGCATTCCACATTTCATTCCATTTCTTGTTCCGTTCCAAATTCCATTCCATTCCATTCCATTCCACAGTACATTCCATTCCATTCAATTCCAGTCCGCATTCCATTCCATTCCACATTCCATTCCACATTCCATTCCATTCCATTCCACATTCCATTCCATTCCCTTCCATTCCGCTTTCCATTCCATTGCATTCCATTCCACACTCCTTTCCCCATTCCATTCCATTCCACATTCCATTCCACATTCCATTCCATTCCCTTCCACATTCCATTCCATTCCATTCTGCATTCCATTCCACATTCCTTTCCACATTCCTTTCCACGTTCCATTCCACGTTCCATTCCAAGTTCCATTGCACGTTCCAATCCACGTTCCGTTCCATTCCACTCGACGTTCCATTACACATTCAATTCTACAACATTCCACTTTCCATTCCACGGTCCATTCCATTTCATTCCACATTCCAGTCCACATAACATTCTATTCCATACCACATTCCATTACACATTTCATTCCATTCCATCCCACATTCCATTCCACGTTCCATTCCATTCCATTCCACATTCCATTCCAAATTGCATTCCGCGTTCAACTTCACCTTCCATTAGACGTTCCATTCCACGTTCCATTTCACATTTCTTTCCATTTCATTTCATATACCATTCCACGTTCCATTCCATTCCATTCCACATTCAATTCCACGTTCCATTCAATTCCATTCCACCTTCCTTTCCGTTTCATTGCAAATTCCGTTCCTTTCCATTTCACATTCCATTACATTCCATTACATTCCACATTCCATTCTATTCCATTCCACAATCCATTCAATTCCATTTCATTCTATTCCACATTCCACTCCACTTTCCATTCCGTTCCACATTCCATTCCGTTTCACTCGACATTACATTCCACTTTCCATTCCACTTTCCATTCCAATCCATTCCACATTCCTTTCCACATTGCATTCCACATTGCATTCCACTCCTCATTACATTCCTTTTGACATTCCATTCCGTTCCATTCCACTTTCAATTCCATTCCATTCCATTTCAAGATCCATTATATTACATTGCATTTCACATTCCATTCCATTCCGCATTAAATTCCATTGCATTCCATTCTATTCCACATTCCGTTACATTCCATTCTATTCCACAGTCCGTTCCATTCCATTCCACATTCCTTTCCACATTCCATTCCTTTCCATTCCAACTTCAATTTAACATTCCATTCCATTCCATTACACATTTTGTTCCGTTCCATTCCACATTATTTCAATTCAATGCCAGATTCCATTCCATTCCCCTCCACATTCCATTCCATTCCATTCAATTCCATTCCACTTTCCTGTGCACATTCCACTCCATTCCATTCCACATTCCAATTGATGTTCCATTCCTTTCCATTGCACATGGTATTCCAATGCATTCCACAATTCCTTTCCATTCCATTCCACTTTCCATTCCAAATTCCATTCCATTCCACTTTCCATTCCAAATTCCATTCCATTCCAGTCCACGTTCCATTCCACAGTCATTTCCATTCGATTCCACATTCCATTTCATTTCATTACACATTTAATTCCCTTCAACATTCTATTCCACTTTCCATTCCTTTCCATTCCACATTCACTTCCTTTCCATTCCTCATTCCATTATATTCCATTCCACATTCCATTCCACATTCCATTCCATTCCATTCCACATTCCATTCCACATTCAATTACATTCCATTGCACATTCGATTCCAAATTCCGTTTTATATTCTATGTTAAATGGAATGGAATGGAAAGTGGAATGGAATGTGGAATGGAATGGAATGGAATATGGTTAGGAATGGAATGCAATGCGGAATGGAAAGGAATGGAATGGAATGTGGAATGGATTGGAATTCATTGTTGAAAAGAATGCAATGGAATCTGGAATGGAATGGAGTTGAACGTGGTATGGAATGTGGAATGGAATGGAATCGAAAGTTGAATGGAATGGAGTGTGGAATGGAATGTGGAACGGAATGTGGAATGGAATGTGTAATGGAATGTGGAATGGAATTGAATGGAATGTGGACTGGAAAATGGAATTGAATCGAATGGAAGGGGAAATGCAATGGATTTTGCAATGGAATGGAATGTGTAATGGAACGTGAAATGGAAGGGATTGGAACACAGAATGGAATGAAATGGAAAGTGGAATGGAAATTAATGCAAGGTGGATTGGAATGGAATGGAATGCAATGTGGAATGGAATGGAATGGAATGTGGAATGGAAAGTGGATTGGAATAGAATGGAATATGGAATGAAATAGATTGAAATGTGGAATGGAATGGAATGCGGAAAGGAACGTAGAATGGAATGGAATGGAACATGGAATTGAATGGCATGGAACGTGGAATGGAATGGAGTGGAAGTTGGAATGGAATGGAATTAAACGTGGAATTGAAAGAAATTGAATGTGGAATGGAAAGTGTAATGAAATGCAAAGGAAAGTGGAATGGAACATGTAATGGAATGTGGAATCGAATGTGGAATTGAAAGTGAAATGGAATGGGAGGGAAAGTGGAATGGAATGGAACGGAAAGGAAAATGGAATGCAATGGAATGGAATGGAATGGAATATGGAATGGAATGTGGAATGGAATGTGGAATGGAATGGAATTGAATGTGGAATTGAATGTCTAATGGAGTGGAATGGAATGGAACGGAATGGAATGTGGAAAGGAATGCAATGGAATGTGGAATATAATGTGGAATGGAATTTGGAATGGAGTGGAATGGAATGTGGATTTGAATGTGCAATCCAATGGAATGGAATGTGCAATGGAATGTGAAGTGGAATGGAATGGAATGTGGAATTGAATGTGGAATATTATGCAATGGAATTTGCAAAGGAAAGAATGGAATATGGAATGGAATGTGGAATGGAATGTAAAGTAATGGAATGGAATGGAATGGAATAGAATGGAATGGAATGTGGAATGGAATTGAATGGCATATGGAATGGAATGCAGAAGGGAATGGAAGGGAATGGAATGAAATGTGGAATGGAATAAAATGGAATGTGGAATGGAATGGAATGTGGAATGGAATGGAATGGAATGTGGAATGGAATGTGGAAAGGAATGGAATGGCATGGAATGGAATGTGGAATGGAGTGTGGAATGGAAAGGAATGGAATGGTATTGCACGGAAAGGAGAATGGAATAGAAAGTGGAATGGAATGCTTTCGAATGTGAAAGGGAATGTGGAATGCAATGGAATGGCATGGAATGGGGTGTGGAATGGAATGGAATGTAATGTGGAATGGAATGGAAACGAATGTGGAATGAAACGGGGAATGGAATGTTGAAAGGAACCGAATGAAATGGATTGGAATGTCGAAAGGAATGATAAGGAATGTGTACTGGAATGGAAAGGATTGTGAAATGGAATGTGGAATGGAAAATGCAATGGAATGTGGAATGAAATGGAATGGAATTCAGAATGAAATCGAATGGAATGGAAATGAATTTGGAAAGGAATGGTTTTGAAGGTGGAATGGAATGTAATGGAATGTGGACTGGAATGGAATGCAATGTGCAATGGAATGCGGAATGGAATGGAATGGAATGTGGAATTGAATGGCATGCATTGTGGAATAGAATGCAATGGAGCTGTATGTAGAATTGAATGGTATGGAATGGAATGTGGAATGGAATGGAATGCAATGGAACGTGGAATGTTATGAAATGGTACAGAATGGAATGGAATGGAATGTGGAGTGGAATGAAGAGGAATGTGGAATGGAAAACCGTATGGATTTGAATACATCGGTTGTAGAATGAAATGGAATGGAATGCAATGGAATGGAACATCACGGATTGGAATTTAAAGGAATGTGGAAAGGAATACAATGGAATGTGGAATGGAATTAGAAATGGAATAGAATGGAATGTGGAATGGATTGGAATGGAATTTGGAATGGAATGGAATGGAACGGAATTTGAAATGGAATGGAATTGAATGTTCAAAGGAATGTGTAATGGAATGGAATGGAATGTGGAATGGAAAGTGGAATGGAATGTGGATTGGAATGGAAAGTAAAGTGGAATGGAAATGAAAGGAAAGTGGAATGGAATGGAATGCAACGTGGAAGGGAATATGGAATGGAATGTTTAAAGGAATGTGGAATGGATTGGAATGGAATGTGAAATGGATTGTGGAATGGAGTGGAATGGAATGGAATTGAATGGAATCTGGAATGAAATACAATGGAATGGAATTTGCAATGGAACCTGGAATGGAAAGTAATGGAACATGGAATGGAATGGAATGGAACGTTGAATGGAATGGAATGGAATGTGGAATAGAATGGAATGGAATGGCATGTGAAATAGAATGGAATGGCATATGGAATGAAATGGAATGGAATGTGGAATGGAACGTGGAATGGAATAGAACAGAAGGTGAAATGGAATGGAATGCAGAATGGAATGGAATGGATCGTCGAATGGAATGTGGAATGAAATGGAATGGAATGAGGAATGGAATGAGGAATGGAATGAAATGGATTGTGGAATGGCATGGAATGGAATGTAATGGAGTGGAATGGAATGGAAAGGAATGTGGAATGGAATGGAATGGAATGAAATGGAATGTAATGGAATAGATAGGAATATAGAATGAAATGTAATGGAATGTAGAATGGAATTGAATGGAAAGTTGAATGGAATGATATAGAATATGAAATGGAATGTGGAATGCAATGGAATGGAATGTAGAAAGCAATGTGGAATGGAAAGGAATGGAAAGTATAATGGAATGTGGATTGGAATGGAATGGAATGTAGAATGGAATTTGGAATGGAATGGAATGGAATGTGGAAAGGAATGGAATGGAAAGTGGAATGGAATGTGGAAAGGAATGGAATGGAAAGTATAAAGGAATGTCGAATGGAATGGAATGGAATGGATTATAGCATGGAATGTGGAATGGAATGTGGAGTCGAATTGAATTTGAAATGGAATGGGATGGAATACGGAATGGAATGGCGAATGGAATGGAATGGAATGTGGATTGGAATTGAATGCAGAACGGAACGTGCAATGGAATGGAATGGAATTTGGAGTGGAATGGAAAGGGTTGTGGAATGGAACGTTTAATGGAATGCAGAATAGAATGGAATGGAATGTGGAATGAAATGTGGAATGGAATAGAAGGAATGTGTATTGTAATACAGATTGGAATGGAATGGAATGTGGAATGGAATTAGGAATGGAATGGAATGGAATGGAATGTGGAGTGGAATGTAGAATGGAAAGGAATGGAATTTCAAATTTAAACTGGAATTGAATGGAATGGAATGTGAAATGGAATGTGGAATGGAATTGAAAGGAAACTAGAAAGGAATCTGGAATGAAATGGAAAGAAATTCGGAATGGAATGGAATGGAATGGAATGGTGAAAAGAAAGAAATTGAATGGAATGTGGAATGGAAAGTAGAATGGAAAGTGGAATATAAAGTGGAATGGAACTTGGAATGGAAAGTGGAATGGAATGAAATGTGAAGTGGAGTGGAATGGAATGAAATTTGGAACGGAATTGAAAGGAATGTGGAATTGAATGGAATGGAATGGAATGTGGACTGGAATGAAATGAAATGGAATGGAATTTGGGACAGATGGAATTTAATGTGGAACGCAATGGAATGAAATGTGGAATGGAATGGAATGTGCACTGGAACGGAATGGAATGGAATGTGGACTGGAATGGTATGGAATGTGGAATGAAAAGGAATGAAATGTGGAATAAAATGTGGAATGTCATGCAATAGAACGTGAGATGGAATGGAATGGAATGTGTAAAGGAATGGAAGGAAATCTGGAATGGAATGGAATGGAATGTTTAAAGGAATGGAAGGAAATTTGGAATGGAATGGAATGCAATGGAATGTGGAATGGAATGGAAAGGAATGTGGAATTTAGTGGAATGGAAAGTGGAAAGGACTGGAATGGAATGGAATGTGGACTGGAATGCAATGGAATGGAATGGAATATGGAATGGAATGTGGAAGAGAATGGAATGGAATGGAATATGGAATGGAATGTGGAATGGAAGGGAACGGAATTTGGAATTTAATGGAATGGAAAGTGGAATGGAATGGAATGTGTACTGGAATGAAATCGAAGGGAATAGAATATGGAATAGAAAGTGGAATGGTATAAATTGGAATGGAAGGGAATGCAATGTGCAATGGAATGGAATGGAAAGTGGAATGTAAAGTAATGGGATAAATTGAAATTGAATGGAGTGTGTTGGAATATGGAATGGAATGGAGTTGAAAGTTGAAAGGAATGGAATGGAATGTGGAATGAAACGGAATGTAATGTCGAATGGAATGGAATGGAATGTAAACTGGAATGGAATGGAATGGAATTTAATGGAATGTGCAAGGGAAAGGAATGGAATGTGGAATTGCAAGGAATGCAATGTGGAATGGAACGTGGAATAGAATGGAATGCAATGGAATGTGTTATGGAATGGAATGGAATGGAATGTGGAATGCAATGAAATGGAATAGAATGCAATGTGGAATGGAATGGAACAGCATGTGGAATGGAAAGTGGAGTGGTATGTGGAATTGAATGGAATGGATTGGAATTTGGACTGGACTGGAATGGAATGGAATGGAATGGAATGTGCAATGGAATGGAGTGGAACGTGGAATGGCAAGGAATGAAATGTGGAATGGGCCGTGGAATTGAATGGAATGGAATGGAATGTAGAATGGAATGAAATGGAATGGAATCTGGAATGGAATGGAATGGCATGCAATGTGGAATGGAATGTGCAATGGAATGTGCAATGGAATGTGCAATGGAATGTGCAATGGAATGTGGAATGGAGTGTGGAATGGAATGTGGAATGGAATGTAGAATGGAATGTGGAATGGAATGGAATGGGATGTGGAATTGAATGGAAATTAATGAAAAGTGGAAAGCAATGAGGAATGCAATGGAATGAAATTGTATGTAACGAGGTATAGAATGTGGAAAGGAACGTGGAATGGAACGTGGAATGGAAAGTGGAATGAAACGGAAAGGAACGTGGAATGGATTTTGAAATGGAATGCAATGGAATGGAATGGAATTTGGAATGGAATCGAAAGGAATGGAATGTGGAATGGAATGCATTGGAAAGTCTAATGGAATGTGCAATGGAATAGAATGGAATAAAGATTGGAATTCGGAATAGAATGGAATGGAATGTGGAATGAAAAGTGGAGTGGAATTTGGAAAGGAATGTGGAATGGAAAGGAATGGAATGTAGAATGGAATGTGGAATTGAATGGAATGGAATTTGGAATGGAAAGGAATGCAGAATGGAATGTGGAATAGAACATTGAATGGAACGTGGAATGGAATGCGGAATGGAATGGAATGGAATATAATGCCATGTAATGGAATGGAATGTGAAATGGAATGGAAAGGAATGTGGAATGGAATGTGGAATGGAATGGAATGTGGAATAGAATGGAACGGAATGTGGATTGGAATGCAATGGAGTGGAATGTGGACAGCAATGGAAAGGAATGGAATGTGTAGTTTAATATGGAATTCAAAGAAATGGAATGGAACATGGAATGGAATGTTGAATGGAAAGGAATGGAATATAGAATGGAATGTAGAATGGAATGGAATGGAATGTGGAATGGAATGGAATGTATTGTGGAATGCAATGGAATGGAATGTGGAATGTAATGGAATGCAATGAAGAATGCAATGTGGAATGCAATGAAATGAAATGAGGAATGCAATGTGGAATGGAATGGAATGTATTGTGGAATGCAATGGAATGGAATGTGGAATGGAATGGAATGCAATGTGGAATGCAATGTGGAATGCAATGAAATGAAATGTGGAATGCAATGTGGAATGGAATGGAAAGAATCGTAGAATGGAATGGGTAATGGAATGGAATGGAATGTGGATAGGAAAAAAAGGAATGGAAGATGGAATGGAACGTGGAATGGAACGTGGAATGTAATGAAATAGAAAGTGGAAAGCAATGGAATGGAATGCGGAATGGAATGGAATGGAACGTGGAAGGGAACGTGGATTGGAATGGAATGGAATGTGGAATGGAATGTGGAATGGAATGTGGAATTAAATGGAATGGAACAGAATGTATAATCGAATGAGGAATGCAATGGAATGGAATATAGAGTTGAATGTGAAATGGAATGAAATGGAATGATGAGTGGGATGTGGAATGGATTGTGGAATAGAAGGTTGGATGGAATGCAATGTGGAATGGAATGCAATGGAATGTGGAATGGAATGGAATGGAACGGAATGTGGAATGCAAAGTGGAATGGAACGTGGAATGCAATGGAGTGTGGAAAAGAATGTGGAAAGGAACGTGGAATGGAATGTGGAATGGAACGAAATGGATCATGGAATGGACTGTGGAATAGAATGGAATGGAATGTCGAATGGAATGGAATGGAACGTGGAATGAAATGTGGAATGGATTGCGCATTGGAAAGGAATGGAATGGAATGTGGAATGGAATGTGGAATGGAATGGAATGGAACGTGGGGTGGAATGGAATGGAATGTGGAATGGAAAGTGGAACGGAATGGAATGGAACGTGGAATGGAATTAAATTGAAAGGAATGGAAAGTGGAATGCAATGGAATGGAATCAAACGTGGAATGGAATAGAAGGGAACGCGGAATGCAATGGAATTGAATGTGGAATGGAATGTTGAATGGAACGTGGAATAGAGCGGAATGCAATGTGCAATGGAATGGAACGGAATGTGGAATGGAATGGAAAGGAATGTGCAGTGGAATGTGGAATGGAACGTGGAATGGAATGGAATGGAATGTGGAATGGAATGGAATGGAATTTGGAATGCAATTGAGTGGAATGTGGAATGGAATGTTGTATTGAATGGAGTGGAGAGTTGAATGGAATGCAATGGAATGTGGAATGGCATGGAATGCAATACGGAATGGAATGTGTAATGGAATGGAATGGAATGTGGAATGGAATGGAATGTTGAATGGAATGGATTGGAACGTGGAATGGAATGGAAAGGAGGGTGTAATGAAATGGAAAGGAATGTGGAATGGAATGGAATGGATTGGAATGGAATGAAAAGGAAAGTGGAATGGAATGGAATGTGGAATGGCATGGAATGAAATGTGGAATGGAATGTGGAATGATATTAAATGCAATGAGGAAAGCAATGTGGAATGGAATGGAATGGAACGTGGAATGGTACGTGGAATGGAATGTGGAATGGAACGTGGAATGGAAAGTGGAATGGAATTTGGAATGGAATCGAATGGAATGTGGAATGGAATGGAAAGGAAACTGGAATGGGATGCGCAGTGAAATGGAATAGAATGTGGAATGGAGTGAAATGGAAAATGGAATGGATTGGAATTGTCTGGAATATGGAATGGAATGGAATTGAATGCAGAATCGAATGGAGTGGAATCTGGTATGGAATGGAACAGAATGAGGAATGGAAAGTGAAATGACGTGGAATGGAAAGTGGAATGGAATGGAATGGAAAGTGGAATGGAATGGAATGGAATGTGGAATGGAATGGAATGGAATGTGGAATGAAATGTGGAATTCAATGGATTGGAAAGGAATGTGGAATGGAATGTGGAATGGAATGTAATGGAAAGTGGAATGGAATGTAGAATGTAATGGAATGTAATGTAGAATGGAATGAGGAAAGGAATGGAATGGAATGTGTAATGGAATGTAATGGAATGTGGAATGGAATGGATTAGAACGTGGAATGGAATTCAAAGGAGGGTGGAATGAAATGGAAAGGAACATGGAATGGAATGGAATGGATAGGAATAGAATGGAAAGTAAAGTGAAATGGAATGGAATGTGGAATGGAATGGAATGGAAAGTGGAATGGAATGGAATGGAATCTGGAATGGAGTTGAATTCAATGTGGAATCAAATGGAATATTGAATGTAATGGAATGTGCAATGGAATGGAATGGAATGTGGAATGGAGTGGAATGGAATGTGGAATAGAATGGAATGGAATGTGGAAAGGAACGTGGAATGGAATGGAATGTGGAATGGAATGTGGAATGAAATGGAATCGAATGGAATGTAGAATCGAATAAGGAATACAATGGAATGTAATGTAAAATTGAATTTGAAATTGAATGGAATGGAATATGGAATAGGATGTGGAATGGAATGTGGAATGGAATGTTGGATAAAATGGAATGTGGAAAGGAATGGAATGGAATGGAGTGTGGAATGGAATGGATTGGAACAGAGTGTGGAATGGAAAGTGGAATGGAATGGAATGGAATGTGGAATAGAATGTGTTATGGAACGTGGAATGGAATGAGGAATGGAATATGGAATAGAATGGAAAGGAATGTGGAATGCAATGTGGAATGGAACGTTTAATGTAATGGAATGGAAGATGGAACAGAACGTGGAATGGAATGTGGAAAGGAACGTGGAATGGATCGTGGAATGGACTGGAACGTGTAATGGAATACAAAGGAACATGGAATGAAATGGAATGGAATGTGAAATGGAAGAGTATGGAAAGTGGAATGGAGTCGAATGGAACGTGTAATGGAAGGTGGAATGGAATGGAATGGAATGGAGTGTAAAGTGGAATGAAATAGATCGTGGAATGGAAAGGAATGGAAAGTGGAATGGAATGGATTGTGAAATGGAAATAGAATGGACTGTGAAATGGAAATAGAATGGAATGTGGAAAGGAACGGAATGTGGAATGGAATGGAATGAAATGTGGAATGGAATTGAATGTGGAATGGAATGGAATGGAATGTGGAATGTAACATGGAAAGGAATGGAATGGAAAGTGGAATTGAACGGAATGGAATGTGGAATGGAATGTGTAATGGAATGGAATGGAATGCGGAATGGAAGGAATGGAATGTCGAATGGAATGGACTTAAATGGTATGTGGAATGCAATGGAATGGAATGGAGCAGAATGGAATGTGGAATGGAAAGTGGAATGGAATGGAATGGAAAGGAATGGAATGAGGAACGGAATGCAGAATGGAACGTGGAATGGAATGGAATGGAATGGAATGTGGAATATAATGTGGAATAGAATGGAAAGGAATGGATTGGAATGGAATGAGGAATGGAATGGAAAGGAAAGTGTAATGGAATGCAATGTGGAATGGAATAGAATTGAAAGGAATGGAATGGAACGGAATGTGAAATGAAATGTGGAATGGAATAGAATGGAATGAAATATGGAATGGAATGGTGAATGAAATCTGCAATGGAATGTGGAATGGAATGGAATGTGGAATGCAATGGAATGGAATGTGGAATGGAATGGAATTGAATGTGGAAAGGAATGGAATGGAATAGAATGTGGAAAGCAATGTTGGAATGGAATGGAATGTGGAATGGAATGGAATGGAATGTGGAATGCTATATGAAATGGAATGGAATGGAATGTGGGATGGAATGTGGAATGGAATGGAATGGAATGGAACGTTGAATGAAACGTGGAATGGAATGGAATGGAATGTGGAAAGCAATGCGTAATGGAAAGGAATGGAACGTGAAATGGAGTGTGGAATGAAATGAAATGGAATGTGGAATGGAACGTGGAAAGGAACGTGGAATGGAATGGGGAATGGAATGTGGAATGGAATGGAACGGAATGGAATGGAATGTGGAATGCAATGGAATGGTAGGGAATGTGGAATGGAATGGAATGTGGAATGGAATGGAATGGAATGTGGAACGGAATGTGGAATGGAATGTGGAATGATACGTGGAATGGAAAGGAACGGAATGGAATCCGGATTGTAAGGCAATGAAAAGGAAACTGGAATAGAATGCAGTGTTATGGAATATGGAATGGAAGGGAATGGAAAGGAATTGAATGGAATTGTATGGAATGTGGAATGGAATGGAATGGAATGTGGAATGGAACGGAATGGAATGTTGAATGTAACGTGGAATGGAATGGAATGGAATGTGGAATGGAATGGAATGGAATGTGAAATTGAATGGAATGTGAAATGCAATGGAATGGAAATTGGAACGGAATGGAACTGAACATGGATTGCAATGGAACGGAATGTGGAATGTGATGGAATTGAAGTGGAATGAAGTGGAATGGAATATGGAAAAGAATGGAATGGAACGGAATGTGGAATGGAATGTGGAATGGATTGACATGCAATTTGGTATGGAATGGAATGGAATGTGGAATGGAATGGAAAGGAATGTGGAATCTAATGTGAAGTGGAATGGAATGGAATGGAATGGAATGTGGAAAGGAATGGAACGGAATGTTGAATGGAATGGAATGGAACGTGGAATGGAACGTGCAATGGAATGCGGAATGGAATGGAATGGAATGTGGAATGAAATGTGGAATTGAATGGAATGGAATGGAATGTGGAATGGAATGTGGAATGGAATGGAATGGAATAGAATGGAATGGAATGGAATGAAATTTGAAATGAAATGGAATGGAATGTGGAATGGAATGGAATGTAACATGGAATGGAATGGAATGGAATGTGAAATGGTCTGGAATGTGGAATGGAATAGAATGGAATGTGTAATAGAACGTGGATGGGAATTGAATGTGGAATGGAATGGAATAGAATGGAATACAGAATGTCATGGAATGTGGAATGGAACGGAATGCAATGTGGAATGGAATGTGGAATGGAATTGAATGGAATGTGGAATGGAATGGAAAGGAATCTGGAATGGAATGGAATGGAATGTGGAATGGAATGTGGAATGAAATGGAATGGAATGTGGAATGGAATGTGGAATGGGAAGAAATTGAAAGTGGAATTGAATGTGGAAAGGAAAGGAATGGAATGTGGAATGCAATGAAATGGAATGTGGAATGGAAAGCAATTGAATGTGGAATTGAATGTAGAACGGAATGGAATGGTATGTGGAATGGAATTTGGAAATCTTGGAATGGAATGTGGAATGGAATGGAATGGAATGGGAATGGAATGTGGAATGCAATGTAATGGAAACTGGAATGGAATGTGGAATGGGATGGAATGGAATGTGGAATGGGAGGGAATATAATGTTTAATAGAATGTGGAATGGAATGGAATGGAATGCAGAATGGAATGTAGAATGAAATGGAATGGAATGTGCAATGGAATATGGAATGGTATGGAATGGAATGTGGAATGGTATGTGGAATGTAAAGTGGAATGGAATAGATTCAAAGTGAATGGAATGTGGAATGGAATTGAATGGAATGTGGAATTGAAGAGAATGGAATGGAATGATATGAGGAATGAAACGGAATGGAATATGGAATGGAGTGTGGAAAAGAATGGAATGGTAAGAGGAATGGAACGTGGAATGGAATGGAACGTGGAATGGAATGGAATGGAATGGAACGGAAGTGGAATGGAATGGAATGGAATGTGTAAGAGAATTAGGAACGGAACACGGAATAGAATGGAGTGGAATGTGGAATGGAATGGAATGGAATATGGAATGGAATGGAATGTGGAATGCAAGAGTATGGAATGTGGAATGAAATGGATTGCAGTGTGGAATGGAATGGAATGTGGAATGGAATCGAATGGAATGCAAGGTGAAATGGAATGGAATGGAATGGAATGCAATGTGGAGTGGAATAGAATGGAATAGAATGGAATGTGGAGTGGAATGGTATGCAATCTGGAATGGAATGGAAAGGAATGCGGAAAGGAATATGGAATGGAATGGAATGGAATGTGGAAAGGAATGTGGAAAGGAATGTGGAATGGAATGGAATGGAATGTGGAATGGAATGGAATGGAATGTGGAATGGAATGGAAAGTGCAATGGAAGGGAATGGAATGTGGAAAGGAATGGATTGCAACGTGGAATGGAATGGAATGTCGAATGGAATCGAATGGAATGGAATATGAAATGGAATGGAATGGAATTTGGACTGGAATGTGGAATGGAATGCAATGGAATTTGGAATGGAATGGAATGGAATGTGGAATGGAATGGAATGGAATATGGAACTGAATGGAATAGAATGGAATGTGGCATGCAATGGAAAGAATTGGAATGGAATGTGGAACGGAATGGAATGGAATGTGGAATGGAATGGAATGGAAGGACGAGTGGAATGGTATGTAATGAGGAATGGAATTTAGTGGAATGGGGAATGGAATATAGAATTGAATGGAATGGAACTTGGAATGGAATGGAATGGAAAGCGGAATGGAATGAAATGGAAGGGAATGCGGAATGCAATGGAATGGAATGGAATGGAATGTGGAATGGAATGCAATGGAATGTGGAATGGAATATGGAATGGAATGTGGAATGGAATGTGGAATGCAATGGAATGGTTTGTGGAATCGAATGGAATGGAATGGAATGTGAAAAGGAATGGAATGGAATGTGGAATGCAGTGGAATGGAATGGAATGATTTGTGGAATGGAATGCAATGGAATGTTGATTGCAATTTGGAATGGAATGTGGAATGGAATGTGGAAAGCAATGGAATGGACAGTGGAATGGAGTTGAATGGAATGGATTGTGAAAAGGATTGTAATGTAATGTGGAATTGAAAGTGGAATGAAATATGGAATGGAATGAAATGGAATTGAAAGTATTGTGGAATGGAATAGAATGGAATGTGGAATGCAATGGAATTTAATGGAATGGGATATGGAAAGGAGTGGAATTTGAAATGGAATGGAAAGGAGTGTGGAATGGAATGAAATGGAACGTGGAATTGAATGTGGAATGGAAAGGAATGGAACGTGGAATGGTATATGAAATGGAATGGAATGAAGTGTGGAATGGAACGTGGAATGGAACGTCTAATGGAAGGTGGAATGGAACGTGGAATGGAATTTGTATTGGAATGTGGAATGGAATGGAATGGAACGTGGAATGGAATGTGGGATGGAATGAAATGAAATGTGTAATGGAATGTGGAATGGAATAGAATGTAATGTGGACTGAAATGTAGAATGAAATGGAATGGACCGTGGAATGGAAAGTGGAATGGAATGGAATGGAATGTCTAATGGAACGTGGAATGGAATGGAATAGAAAGTGGAATGGAACTTGGAATGGCACGTGGAATGGAACGTGGAAAGGAATGTGGAAAGGAATGTGGAATGGAATGTAGAATGGAATGGAATGGAATGTGGAAGGGAATGGAATGGAATCTGGAATGCAATAGAATGGAATGTGGAAAGGAACGTGGAATGGAATTGAATGGAATGCGGAATGGAACGGAACGGAATGGAATGTGGAATGGAATGGAATGGAATGTGGAATGGAATGTGGAATGGAATTGAATGGAATGCGGAATGGAATGGAAAGGAATAGGGAATGGAATGGAATGGAATTTGGAATGGAACGTTCCTTTCCACATTCCATTCCACATTCCATTCAACCTTCCATTCCCTTCCATTCCACGTTCAATTCCAGTTTCCATTCCACATTCCATTGCATTCCATTTCACGTTCCATTCCAAGTTCCATTCCACTCCATTCCACGTTCCATTCGAAGTTCCATTCCACTCCATTCCACGTTCCTTTCCACATTCCATTCCTCTTTCCATTCCAAACCATCCTACTTTCCATTCCATTCCATTCCACATTCCTTTCCATTCATTTCCACATTCAATTGGACATTCCATTCCATCTTCCATTCCATTCCTTTCTATTCCACATTCCATTCCATTCCATTCCACTTTCCATTGCATTATATTTCGCATTCCATTCCATTCCATTCCAAATTACACTACATTCCATTCCATTCGACATTCCATTCCATTCCATTCCACATTCCATTCACTTCCATTCCACATTCCATTCCAAGTTCCACTCCACATTGCATTCCACTTTCAATTGCAAGTTGCATTCCACGTTCCATTCCCTTCCATTCCACATTCCATTCCATTGCATTCCACTTTCCATTACACGTTCGATTCCACATTGCATTCCTCGTTTCATTCCGCGTTCCATTCCACGTTCCCTTTCTTTCCACTCCACATTCCATTCCATTGCCTTACACATTCCATTCCTTTCCATTCCATTCCATTGCACAATCCATTCCACATTCCATTCCCTTCCATTACACATTCCATTCTATTCCATTCCACATTTCATTCCACGTTACGTTCCAAGTTCCATTGCACGTTCCATTCCAATACATTCCACATTCCATTCCACATTGCATTCCATTCCAGACCATATTCCATTCCACATTCCATACATTCCATTTAAACATTCCATTCCATTCGATTCCACATTGCATTCCGCATTCCTTTCCGTTTCACACTGCATTCCACATTTCATTACACATTCCATTCCATTGCATCCCACATTCCATTCCACATTCCAATCCTTTCCATTCCACGTTCCATTCCACGTTCCATTCCACATTCCATTCCATTCCATTCCACTTTGCATTCCAACTTCCATTCCATATTGCATACCATTCCATTGCACATTACATTCCACAATCTATTCCATTCAATTCCCCATTCAATTCCACGTTGCTTTCCACGTTCCATTTCACATTCTATTTCATGTTTCTTTCCTGTCCATTCCACATTGCATTCCACATTCCATTCCACATTCCATACCATTCCATTGCACATTCCATTTCACAGTCCATTCGATTCAGTTCCACATTCAATTCCACGTTCCGTTCCACATTCAATTCCACTTTCCATTCCACCTTCTATTTCACTTTCCAATCTATTCCATTCCATTTCATTTCACATTCTGATCCATTCCATTCCACATTCCATTCCATTCCATTCCACAATCCATTCCATTCAATTCCACATTCCATTCCACATTGCATTCCACATTCCATTCCATTCCATTCTATTACAGTTTCCATTCCATTCCATTCCACTTTCCATTCCACATTGTATTCCACATTCCATTCCACGTTCCATTCCGTTCCATTCCATTCCACATTCTATTCCATTCAATTCCGCATTCCATTAGAGTCCATTCCATTCCATTCCACATTCCATTCCATTCCATTCCATTCCATTCCACATTCCAATCCATTCCAATCCATTCCACATTCCATACCATTCTATTTCACATTAAATTCCATTCCATTTCACATTGCATTCCACGTTGCATTCCACGTTCTATTCCATGTTCCATTCTTCATTTCATTCCTTTGCATTGCACACTCCATTCCATGCCATTACACATCCCATTCCATTCCATTCCACATTTCATTAATCGTTTGATTCCATTCCATTCCACGTTCCATTCCACGTTCCATTCCACATTCCATTCCATTCCATTCCATATTCCATTCTACGTTACATTCCACTTTCCATTCCACTTTCCATTCCATATTCCATTCCGCAATCCATTCCTTTCCATTCCACGTTCCATTCCACATTCCATTGCACATTCAATTCAACATTCCATTCCACATTCCATTGAACATTCCATTAAACATTCCATTCCATTCCATTCCACATAGTGGTCCATTCCAGTTCACATTCCATTCCACATTCCATTCCATTCCATTTAAACATTCCATTCCATTGCACATTCCATTCCATTCCACATTCCGTTCCATTCAATTCCACATTCCATTCCACATTGCATTCCACATTCCATTCCATTCCATTCTATTACACTTTCCATTCCATTCCATTCCACTTTCTATTCCACATTGTATTCCACATTCCATTCCACGTTCCATTCCATTCCATTCCATTCCACATTCTATTCCATTCAATTCTGCATTCCATTAGAGTCCATTCCATTCCATTCCACATTCCATTCCATTCCATTCCATTCCACATTCCAATCCATTCCATTACATTCCACATTCAATTCCATTGAATTCCACCTCCCATTCCATATTTAATTCCACATTGCATTCCACATTCCAGTCCGTTCGTTTACATTTTCCATTCCACGTTCCATTTCACATTCCATTCCACAATAAATTCCATTCTATTACATTCTATTCCACATTCCATTCAAATTTCCATTCCACATTCCATTCCACAATTCAATAGACTCCATTCTACCGTCCATTCCACATTACTTTCCATTCCACTCCACATTCCATTCCATATTCCATTCCAGTTTCCATTCGATTCCTTTCCACATACCATTCCACATTCCATTCCATTGTATTCAACGTTGCATTCCATTCTAACCGACATTGCATTCCAAGTTCCATTCCAGATATCATTCCACCTTCCATTCCATTCCATTCCACGTTCCATTCCATTCCATTCCGTATTCCAATCCACATTCCATTTCACTTTCCATTCCCTTCCATTCCACATTCCATGCCATTCCTTTCCACATTACAAATTTTCCACATTTCATTCCACATTCCATTCCACGTTCCATTCCATTACCTTCGACGGTCTGTTCCGCGTTCCATTCCATGTCCCATTCCATTCCATTCCACGTTCCCTTCCGCTTTCCATTTAATGCCTTTTAACGTTCCATTCCAATCCATTCCACTTTCCATTCCACATTGTATTCCACATTCCATCCCACGTTTCATTCCACATTCCATTCCATTCCATTCCAAATTGCATTCCACAGTCCATTCAACGTTCCGTTCAACAATCCATTTTGTTCCATTCCACATTCCATTCCACACTCCATTCCACATTCCATTCCACATTCCGTTCCATTCCTTTCTACATTCCATTCCACATCCTACTCCATATTCCATTCCGTTCCATTCCACATTCCATTGCATTCCCTGCCACATTCCTTTCCATATTCAAATCCATTCCATTCCACATTCCATTCAATTCCATTCCACATCCCATTCCACAGAATCTTCCACATTCCTTTCCACATTCGATTCGATTCCATTCCATTCCACATTCCATTCCACATTCTATTCCACATTCTATTTCGAATTCCATTCCACTCCATTCCATGTTCCCTTCCACATTCCATTCCACATTCCATTGCATTCCATTCAACATTCCATTCCACATTCAATTTCACATTCCATTACACATTCCATTACATTCCATTCCACATTCAATTCCATTCCATTCCATTCCACATTCCATACCACGTTCCATACCACTTTCCAGTAAACTTTCCATTCCACGTTCCATTCCGTTCCATTCCACATTCCGTTCCTTTCCATTCCATTCCACTTTCCGTTCCACATTTCATTCCATTCCATTCCACATTCCAGTACACATTCCATTCCACATTCCATTGCATTCCATTCCACATTCCTTTCCACATTCCATTCCATTTCACATTCCAGTCCACAATCCGTACCACATTCAATTCCACTTTCCATACCACATTCCTTTCCATTCCATTCCACATTCCATTCCATTCCATTCCACATTCCAATCCATTACATTCCACATTTCATTCCATTATATTCCACATTTCATTCCACATTCCATTGCACTTTGCATTCCATTTAATTTCACTTTCCATTCCGCGTTCCATTGGACGTTCCATTCTACTGTCCATTCCAAGTTCCTGACCATTCCATTCCACGTTGCATTCCATGTTCCATTCCATTCCATTCCACATTCCATTCCATTCCGTTGCATATTCCATTCTATTCCTTTCCACTTTCTATTCCATTCCATTCCACGTTCTCTTTCACTTTGCGTTACGTTTTCCATTCCACGTTCCACTCCATTCCATTCCACGTTCCATTCCATTCAATTCCACTTTCCATTTCATACCATTCCATGTTCCATTCAACATTCCATTTCACATTGCATTCCACCTTCCATTCCAATCCATTCCATTCCATTCCACATTACGTTCCATTCCATTCCACTTCCAGTTCCATTCAATTCCACATTCCATTCCATTCCATTCCATTCCATTCCAAGTTCCCTTCCATACCATTACGCATTCCTTTCCATTCTATTAAATTCCACATTCCATTCCTTTCCATTCCTTTTCATTCCAAATTCCACACCATTGCTTTCCATTCCACATTGCATTCCTTTCCATTCCATATTCCACTCCATTCCTTTGCATATTCCATTCCATTCCTTGCCATTCCATTCCACATTCCGTTCCACATTTCCTTCCGTTCCATTCCAAAGTCCATTTCACATTACATTCCATTCCATTCCACATTCCATTCCACATTCCATTCCATTTCATTCAAAATTCCATTCCACATGGCATTCCACATTCCCTTTCACATTCCACTCCATTCCTTTCCACATTCCATTCCACATTCCATTCCATTCCATGCCAATTCCCATACCACATTCCATTCCTCATTCCATTCCATTCCATTCCACATTCCATACCACAATCCATTCCATTGCATTCCACATTCCATTCCATTACATTACACATTCCATTCCGCATTCCATTCCACGTTCCATTCCATTGCATTCCATGTTACTTTCCACTTTCCATTCCATTCCTTTCAACTTTCCATTCCACGTTACATTGCACATTCCATTCCACATTCCATTCCAAATTCCATTCCACATTCCATTGTACGTTCCATTCCATTCTATTCCACGATCCATTCCACATTCCATTCCATTCCATTTCACTTTCCATTCTACATTCCATTCCACGTTCCATTCCTCTTCCCATTCTTTTCTATTCCATGTACCATTCCACATTGCATTCCATTCCACGTTCCATTTCACATTCCATTCCTCATTCCATTCCACATTGCACTCCGTTCTATTCCACATGCCACTCCACAATCCATTCCACCGTCAATTCCACATTCTATTCCATTTCATTCCTCATTCCATGCCAATCCATTCCACATTCCATTGAATTCCATTCCACATTACATTCCACTTTCCATTCCCTTCCATTCCATATTTCATTCCACATTCCATTCCGTTCCTTTCCACATTCTATTCCACATTCCTATCCATTCCATTCCACTTTCCATTCCATTCCGTTCCACATTCTATTCCACATTCCATTCCATGTTCCATTCGATTCCATTCCACGCTACATTCACCTTCCATTCCACATTCCATTCCACGTTCCATTCCACGATCCATTCCATTCCATTCCACGTTCCATTCCATGTTCCACTCCACAATTCATTCCACTTTTCATTAAACATTCCGTTCCACATTCCATTGCGTTCCATTACAGATTGGATTCCATTGCATTCCACATTCCATTCCATTCCAATTAAACCTTCCAATCCATTCCATTCCACATTCCATTCAACCTTGCATTCCATTCCACATTTCATTCCACATTCTATTCCAAACTCCATTCCGTACCATTCCACATTCCATTACTTTCCATTCCACGTTCCATTCCACATTACATTCCAAATTCATTTCCACATTGCATTCCACATTCCATTCGATTCCATTCCACATTCCAATCCACATTCCATTCCGTTGCCTTCCACATTCCCTTCCGTTGCCTTCCACATTCCCTTCCACATTCCCTTCCACATTCCCTTCCACATTCCATTCCACATTCCATTCCACATTCCATTCCATTCCATTCCACATTCCATTCTACGTTCCAATCCACATTCTATTCCACGTTCCATTCCATGTTCCATTCCATTTCATTCCACGTTCCATTCCACTTTCCATTCCATTCTCTTACACGTTACATTCCACATTCCATTGTACATTCCATTCCAACTTCCATTCCACATTACATTTCACATGACATTCCACTATACATTCCACATTCCCTTCCAATCAAGTTCCATTCCACATTTCATGCCATTCCATTCCATGTTCCATTTCACATTCCATTCCACATTCCATTCCACGTTTCAGTGCACATTCCATTCTACGTTACATTAGACATTCCATTCCACGTTCCATTACACGCCCCGTTCCATGTTCCATTCCATTCAGTTCCACGTTCCATTCCACGTTTCATTACGCATTCCATTCCACTTTCCCTTCCACATTCCATTCCACATTCCATTCTACATTCCATTCCATTGCATTCCGCATTCCATTCCGTTCCATTCCACATTCCAATTCACTTTCCTTTCCATTCCATTCCACATTCCGTTCCATTCCGTTACACATTCCATTCCATTCCATTCCACATTCCATTCCATTCCATTACACTTTCCATCCCACTTTCCATTCCATTCCATTCCACATTCAATTCCACTTTCCATTCCATTCCATTCCATTTGATTCCACTTTCCATTCCATTCCATTCCACATTCCATTCCATTGCATTCCATTAAATTCGACATTCCATTCCATTCCATTACACTTTCCATTCCATTCCATTCCAACTTCCCTTCCATTCCATTCCACCTTCCATTCCATTTCATTCTTTTCCATTCCATTCCATGTTCCATTCCATTGATTTCCACATTGCGTTCCATTCCTTTCCATTCCACATTCTATTCCATTCTATTTCGCATTCCATTACATTCCATACTGCATTCCATTACATTTCAATCCATTCCTTGTAATTTCATCCCACATTGCATTCCACACCATTCCATTACACCTTTCATTCCATTCCATTCCATTTCACATTCCATTCCATGTTCCATTCCTCTTTCCATTCCATGTTCCATTCCACGTTCCATGTTACATTCCATTCCAGTCCTTTCCACTTTCCACTCCATTGCATTCCACGTTCCATTTCACTCCATTACACATTCCATTCCCCATTCCATTTCACCTTCCATTCCACATTCCATTTCGCATTGCATTCCATTCCATTCCTTTCCATTGCGCATTATATTCCATTCCAAACCGTATTCCATTCCATTCCATTCCACGTTTCATTCCATTCCACATTCCATTCCATTTCGCTTCCCTTTCCATTCCATTCCACATTCCATTACATTCGATTCCACATTCCATTCCTCAATCTATTCCATTCCATTCCACATTCCATTCCACATTCCATTCAAAATTTCATTCCACATTCCATTCCATTCCATTCCATTCCACATTTAATTCCACGATCCACTCTATTCCTCATTTCATTCCACATTCCATTTCATTCCATTCCATATTCCTTTGCACGTTCCATTCTATTCCATTCCACTTTCAATTCCATTCTGTTCCATTCCACATTCCATTCCACATTCCATTCCTTTCCATTCCACATTCCATTCCATTCCATTCCACATTCCATTCCCTTCCATTCCACATTCCATTCCATTCCATTCCATTCCAGTCCACATTCCATTCCACTTTTCATTCCATTCCATTGTACATTCAATTCAATTCCATTTCACATTCCATTCCATTCCATTTCACATTGCACTCCATTCCGCTCCACATTGCATTCCATTGCATTCCACATTGCATTCCATTTCATTCCATTCCAATCCACATTCCATGCCACATTCCATTCCATTCCATTGTACATTAAATTAAATTCAATTCCATTTCACATTCCATTGCATTCAATTTCCCATTGCATTCCTTTCCACTCCACATTGCATTCCATTTCATTCCACATTGCTTTCCATTCCATTCCATTCCACATTCCTTTCCATTCCATTCCAGATTCAATTCCATTCCATTCCACAGTCCAATACATTCTATTCCATTCCATATTCCATTCAATTCCATTCCACATTCCATTCCATTCCATAGCATTCAATTACACTTTCCATTCAACATTCAATTCCATTCCATGCCACATTCCATTATATTCCATTCCGCAGTAAATTCCTTTCCATTCCACATTGCATTCCATTCCATTCCATTTCTCATTCCATAACATTCCATTCCATACTCAATTCAATTCCATTCCACATTCCATTCCAATCCAGTCCGCATTCCATTCCATTCCATTCTGCATTCCATTCCATTGCATTCCAGATTCAATTCCGATTCATTCCACATTCCATTCCATTCCATTCCATTCCATTCCATTCCATTCCATTCCATTCCATATTACATTCAATTCCATTCCACATTCCATTCCATTCCCTTCCTTTCCATATTTCATTCAATTCCATTCAACATTCCATTCCATTCCATACCATTCCATTACACATTCTGTTCAAAATTCCATTCCATTCCATGCCACTTTCCATTATATTACATTCTGCAGTAAATTCCATTCCATTCCATTTCATATTCCATTCCATTCCATTTCACATTCCATTCCATTCCATTCCACATTTAATTCAATTCCATTCCACATTCCATTCCATTGCTTTCCTCATTCCATTCAATTCCATTCCACATTCCATTCCATTCCATTCCACATTACATTTTATTCCATTCCGCATTGCCTTTCATTCCGTTCCATTCCACATCCCATTCCATTCCATTGCACATTCCATTCCACATTCCATTACTTTCAATTCCACATTCCATTCCATTCTATTTCACATTCCATTCCATACCATTTTCCATTCCGTGACACATTACATTTCACATTCGATTACATTCCTTACCACATTCCGTTCCATTCCATTCCACTTTCCATTTCACATTCCATTGAACATTACTTTCCACATTCCACATTGCATTCCGCATTCTGTTCCAGTCCATTCCACATTCCATTCCACATTCCATTCCTCATTCCCTTCCACATTCCACTGCATTCCATTCCACATTCCATTCCATATTCCCTACCACATTCCTTTGCATTCCATTCCACAATCAATTCAATTACCTTCCACATTTTATTCCACTTTACATTCCACTTTCCATTCCATTCCATTCCACGTTACATTCCACGTTCATTGGACATTCCCTTCCACAATCCATTTGACGTTGCTTTTCTTTCCATTCCATGTTTCATTCCAGGATCCAATGCATTCCATTCAAATTTACATTCCATTCCATTCCGCATTTCAATCCATTCCTTTCCACTTTCCATTCCATTCCATTGCACGTTCCTTTCCACTTTTCATTCCACTTTCCATTCCACGTTCCATTCCATTCCATTCCACGTTCCATTCTTTTCCATTTCACGTTTCATTACATTCCCTTCCACGTTCCTTTCCACATTCCATTTCACATTCCATTCCACCTTCCATTGCATTCTATTCCATTCCATTCAATTCCACAGTCCATTCCATTCCATTCCACTTCCCATTCCATTCAATTCTACATTCCATTCCATTGCCTTACATTCCATTCCAAATTCCATTCCATAACATTCCGCATTCCATTCCATTCCATATTCGATTCCATTGCATTCCACATTCCATTCTATTCCATTCCACATTCCATTCCATTCCATTCCTTTTCATTCCATATTCCATACCGTTCCATTCTATTCCACATTGAATTCCTTTCCATTCCACTTACCATTCCATTGCATTCCACATTGCATTCCTTTCCATTCCACATTCCTTTCAATTCCATTCCACATTCCACTCCATTTCATTCCTTTCCATTCCACGTTCCATTCCGCCTTCTATTACCTTGTATTCCACATTCCATTCCATTATATTCCACATTCCATTCCACTTTCCTTTCCAACTTCCATTCCATGATCCATTGCATTCCATTCCTTTCCACAGTCCATACCATTCCGTTCCATTCCTTTCCGGATTCCATTCCATTCCATTGCACATTCTCTTCCACATTCCATTCCATACCATTACACATTCCATTCCATTCCATTCCATTCCAGATTCCATTCCTTTACATTCCACATTTCATTCCACATTCCATTCCACGTTCCATTCCAGATTGAATTACAAGTTCCTTTCCACATTCCATTCCACATTCCCTTCCACATTCCATTCCATTCCACATTTCATTCCACATTCCATACCACATTCTTTTCCATTTCATTACACATTCTGTTGCTTTACATTACACGTATCATTCCATTCCATTCCACGTTCCATTCAACTTACCATTGGACTTTCCATTCCACTTTCCATTCCACGTTCCATTCCATTCCATATTCCACTCCAAATTGTATTCCATTAAATTAAATGTTCCATTCCATTCCATTCCACGTTGCATTCCATTCCATTCCACGTTCGATTCCATTCCATTCCACTTTCCATTCCATTCCACCTTCCATTCCATTCCATTCCACATTCCATTTCACATTCCATACCACCTTCCGTTCCACTCCATTATTTCCAATCCACATTCCATTCCATTCAATTCCACTTCCCATTCCATTCAATTCCTCATTCCATTCCATTCCAATATATTCCATTCTATTCCTTTCCATTCCATATTCCATTCGACTCCATTTCACATTCCATTCCATTCCATTCCATTCCACGTTCCATTCCTTTCCATTCCATTCCACATTCCATAGAATTCCATTCCATTCCACATTCCATTCCACATTCCATTGAATTCCATTCCACATTCCATTCCATTCCATTCAACATTCCATTCCAGGTTCCATTCCATTCCATTCCGAATTCCATCCCATTCCAATCCATTCCATTCCTGATTCCTTTCCATACTGTTACACTTTCTATTCCACATTCCATTCACATTCCATTTTACGTTACATTCTATTCTGTTCCGTTCTGCTTTCCATTTCACGTTCCATTGCACATTCCATTCCATGTTCCATTCCATTCAATTCCACGTTCCATTCCACATTCCATTCCACGTTCCATTCCAGGTTCCATTCAAATTTCCATTCCATGTTCCATTCTAAGTTCCATTCCATTCCATTCCACGTTCCATTTCACATTGCATTCCTCTTTCCAGTCCACATTCCATTCCACATTCCTTTCCACATTCCATTCCACATTCCATTCCGTTCCGTTCCACATTCCATTCCACATTCCATTCCTCATTCCATTCCCCATTCCATTCCATCCCATTCCATCTTCCTTTCCACTTTCCAGTAGACTCCTTTCCACATTCCTTACCCCATTGTATTCCATTCCATTCCAACTTCAATTCCACATTCCATTCCTTTCCATTCCTCATTCCATTCCATTCCTTTCCAGATTCCATTTCATTCCATTCCACATTACTTTCAATTCAATTCCATTCCGTTCCACATTCCATTCGATTGCATTCCACATTCCATTCCATACAATTCCACATTACATTACGTTAAATTCCACATTCCATTCCACATTCCATTCCACATTGCATTCCATTCCACTCCACATTCCTTTCCACATTCCATAGGACATTGTATTCTTCAATCCATTCCATTCCATTCGACATTCATTTCCATCCCATTCCACATTTCATTCCACATTCCATTCCATTCCATTCCATTACATTCCATAAGCCATTCCACACCATTCTATATTGCATTTCACATTCCATTCCACATTCTATTTCACATTCCATTCCACATTCCTTTCCATTCAATTCCACATTCCATTCCACATTTCATTCCATTCCATTCCACTCCACATTCCATTCCACATTCCATTTCATTGCATTCAACATTGCATTCCATTGCATCTGACATTCCATTCCACTTTCCATTCCACATTTCATTCCACTTTCCATTCCATAACATTCCACGTTCCATTCCATTCCATTCCACATTCCAATCCACATTTAATTTCACCTTCTATTCCCCATTCCATTCCGTTCCTTTCCACATTCCAATCCTTTCCACATTCCATTCCACTTTCCATTACACTGCATTCCACGTTCTATTCCACGTTCTATGCCATGTTCCATTCCATTCCATTCCACGTTGAATTCCACATTCCATTCCATTTCATTTAGCATTCCATTCCAATCCATTCCACTTTCCATTCCACATTCCTTTCCACATTCCATACCACATTCCATTTGACATTCCATTCTATTCCATTCCACATTCCACTCCACATTCCATTCCACATTCCATTCCACATTTCATTCTGTTCCATTCCCCATTCCATTCCACACTGCATTCCACATTCCATTCCACATTCCGTTCCGTTGCTTTTCACATTCCATTCCACATTCTATTCCACTTTCCATTGCGTTACTTTCCACATTGCATTGCATTCCCTTCCACATTCCTTTCCGCATTAAAATCCATTCCATAATACATTCAATTCCTTCTATTCCACGTTCCATTCCACATTCCATTCCACATTCCATTCCACAATTAATTCCTTTCCGCATTAAAATCCATTCCATAGCACATTCAATTCCTTTTATTCCACGTTCCATTCTACATTCCATTCCACATTCCATTCCACAATTCATTCCTTTGCTTTCAAAATTCTATTCCACATTCCATTTCACATTTCATTACACATTCCAATCCATTCCATTCGATATTCAATTCCATTTCATTCCACATTCCATTCCACGTTCCTTTCACTTTCCATTACACTTTCCATTCCACGTTCCTTTCCATTCATTTCTACATTCTTTTCCACATTCCAATCCATTGCACACAACTTTCCATGCCACTCTCCATTCCACATAACATTCCTTTCCATTCCACATTCCATTCTACATTCCATTCCCCATTTCACCGCATTCCATTCCACATTCCATTCCACATTCCATTCCCCATTTCACCGCATTCCATTCCACATTCCATTCCACATTCCATTCCATTCCATTACACAATCCCTTCCACAATCCATTCCACATTCCATTCCACATTCCATTCCATTCCATTCCATATTCCATTCCATTCTATCTGACATTCAATTCCATGTTCCATTGCACTTTCCGTTCCACGTTCCATTCCATTCCAATCCATGTTCCATTCTGTTCATTCCACATTTCACTCCGCCTTCCATTTCGCATTCCATTCGGCATTCCATTACACATTCCCTTGCATTCCATTCCCCATTCCATTCTATTCCATTCCACCTTCCATTCCATTCCTTTCCATATTCCAATCTTTTCCGCATTCCATTCCACATTCCTTTCCACATTCCATTCCAATCCATTCCACGTGGCGTTCCATGATCCATTCTGTGTTCCATTCCATTCCACTCCACGTTCCGCTCCACATTCCATTGCATTCCATTTCACGTTCCCTTCCACAATTCCATTACTAATTCCATTCCTCTTTCCATTCCATTCCACATTCCATTCCACATTCCATTCCACATTCCATTACTTTCCATTCCATATTCCATTTCACATTCCATTCTGTCCCGTTCCACATTAATTTCATCATTCCGTTCAACATTCCATTCCTCATTCCGTTCTGCATTGCATTCCACTTTTCACTACATTCCATTCCACATTGCATTCCATTCCATTCCACATTCGAGTTCTCATTCCATTCCATTCCAGTCCACATTCTATTCAATTCCACTCCATTCCATTCCACATTCCATTAAATTCAATTGCACGTTCAGTTGCTTTCAATTCCTCATTCCATTCCATTCCTTTCCATATTCCATTCCATTCCATCCCACATTACATTCCATTCAATTCCACATTCCATTTCATTCCATTGCACATTGCATTCGTTTCCATTACATTCCACATTCCATTCCATTCTATTCCACTTTCCAGTCCATTCCATTCCACATTCCATTCCACCTTCCATTAAATTCCATTCCATTCCTCATTCCATTCCATTCTATTAGTCATTCCATTCCACGTTCCACTCCACTTTCCATTGCAAGTTCTTTACATGTTCCATTCCAAGTTCCATTCAATTCCATTCCACATCCCATTCCACATTCCATTCCATTCCATTCCACATTCCATTCCACATTCCATTCCATTCCATTCCACATTCCATACGATAACATTCCATTCCATTCCACATTCCATTCCATTCCATTCCACATTCCATTCCACATTTCATTCCATTCCATTCCAAATTCCATTCCATTCCATTTCCTTCCACATTCCATTCCGTTCCATTCCACATTCCATTCCACATTCCATTCCATTCCATTAAACATTCCATTCCACATTCCATTCTATTCAATTTCACATTCCATTCCGTTCCATTCCAGATTCTTTACACATTCCATTCCGCATTCCATTCCACATTCGGTTCCACGTTCCATTCCACATTCCATTACTTTCCATTCCACATTCCATTTCACATTCCATTGTGTTCCATTACACATTCCTTTCAACATTCCATTCAACATTCCATTCCACATTCCTTTCTGCATTGCATTCCACTTTTCTCTCCATTCCATTCCACACTGCATTCCATTCCATTCCACATTCCAGTTCTCATTCCATTCCATTCCATTGCACTTTCCATTCCACATTCCATTCCTTTCCATTCCACTTTCCATTCCATCCCATTCCACATTTCATTCAACGTTCCATTCTACGTTCCTTTCTAAGGTCCATTCAATTAAATTCCACGTTCCATTCGCCATTACATTACATTACATTCCACTTTCATTTCCACATTCCATTCCACTTTCCATTCCTTTGCATTCCACATTCCATTCCATTCCATTCCACATTGCATTTTATGCACCATTCCATTCCAGTCCATGCCCAATTCCACATTGCAATCCATACTCCATTTCACATTCCATCACACGCTATTTCACATTGCATTCCTCATTCCACTACATTACATTCCGCAATCCATTCCACAGTCCATCAGGTTCCATCCCACATTCCATTCCACATTCCATTCCATTGCATTCCACATTAAATTAAACATTCCATTCCATTACATATGACTTTCTATTCCACTTTCCATTCCACATTCCTTTTCACATTCCATTCCGTTCCATTACAGATTCCATTCCACACTCCATTCCACATTGCATTCCACATTCCATTCTGTTCCATTCCATATTTCGTTCCACATTACATTCCGCATTCCATTCCACATTCCATTCCACATTCCATTACATTCCTTTCGACTTTCCATTCCATTCCATTCCACATTCCATTCCACGTTCCATTCAACGTTCTATTTCAAGTTCCATTTGATATCATTCCACGTTCCACTCCGCATTATATTCCATTCCATTCCACTTTCCTTTCAACATTCCATTCGCCATTCCATTCCAGATTACATTGCCTTCCATTCCACATTCCATTCCGCATGCCGTTCCACAATGCATTCCATTCCATTCCATTGCACATTCCGTTCCACATTCCACTCCTTTCCTTTCCACATTTCCTTCCACATTCCATTCCACATTTCATTACACATTCCATTCTATTCCACATTCGAATACACGTTCAATTCCATTACATTCCACTTTCCATTCCACGTTCCATTCCACTTTCCATTACACATTCCAATCCACATTCCATTACACATTCCACTCCAAATTCCGTTCCACAATACATTCCACATTCCATTCCACAATGCATTCCACATTCCATTCCTTTCCATGCCACATTTCATTCCACGTTCCATTCCTTTCCTTACTATTTTCAATTCTATTATATTTGACATTCCATTCCACATTCCATTCCAAATTGCCTTTCACTTTCCATTGCATTCCATTACACATTCCATTCCACACTCCATTCCACATTCCATTCCACATTCCATTCCACGTTCCATTCCATTCCATTCCACATTTCGTTTCACATTCCTTTCCACATTCTATTCCACACTCCATTCCACATTCCATTCCGTTCCATTCCATTACATTTCACATTCCATTCCGTTAAATTCCAGATTCCATTCCTCATTTCATTTCACATTCACTTCCACATTCCTTTCCACATTCCGTTCCACATTCCATTCCCTTCCATTTAACGTTCCATTCCATTCCATTCCACGTTCCATTTCACTTTCAATTCCGTTCTTTTCCACGTTCCATTCCACATTCCATTCCACATTCCATTCCACATTTTGTTCAACATTCCTGTCCACGTTCTCTTCCACTCCATTCAACATTCCATTTCACATTCCATTACATTCTATTCCACGTTGCATTCCACATTCCATTTCACATTCCATTCCATTCCATTCACCATTTCATTCCATTCCATTCCGCATTCCATTCCACCGTCCATTGTACGTTCCATTCCAAGGTCGATTCAATTCCACTCCACCTTCCATTGCACCTTCCATTCCATTCCATTCCACATTCCATTCCTTTCCATTTCGTATTCCTTTACATGTTCCATTCCATCCCATTCCACTTTCCATTCCAGGTTGCATTCCACTTTCCATTCCAAATTCCAATCCACATTCCATTTCACATTCTATTCCACTCCATTTCACATACCATTGCAAATTCCACTCCATTCCATTCAACATTCCTTTCTACATTCCATACCACAATCCATTACACATTCCATCCCACATTCCATTCCACGTTCATTCCATTGAATTCCACGTTCAATTCCTCATTCCATTGCATTACATTTTTCATTCCATTACACATTCAATTCCGCTTTCCATTTCACATTCCATTCTGTTCAATTCCACATTCCTTTCCACATTCCATTGCACATTCCCTTCCACAATCCATTCAACATTCCATTCCACATTCCATTCCACTCCATACCACATTCCATTTCACATTCCAGTCCACATTCCATTCCATTCCAGTCCACATTCTGTTCTATTCCGTTCCGCATACCAATCCATTCCATTGCACATTCCATTCCATTCCATTCCATTCTATTCCACATTCCATACCATTCCATTGTATTCCACATTATATTCTTTTCCATTACACATTCCATTCCTTTCCATTCCACATTCCATTCCATTCCATTCCACATTTCATTCCAATCCATTCCAACTTCCATTCCATGGTCCCTTCCACATTACCTTACATTTCATTCTATTCCATTGTACTCAATTCCACATTCCATTCCAATCTATTCCATTCCACATTCCATTGCATTCCATTCCACATTCCCTTCCACATTCCATTGCTTTCCTGTCCACATTCCGATCCACATTCCATTACACGTTCCATTCTACTCCATTCCACATTCCATTCCACATTCCATTGCATTCCTGTCGACATTCCATTCCACATTTCTTTCCACATTCCATTCCATATTTCATTCCATTCCATTCCTTTCCACAATCCTTTCCACATTCCAATGCATTCCAGTCCACATTCCATTCCACATTCCATTCCTTTCCATTCCTCATTCCATTCAATTCCAATCCACATTCCATCCCACATTTCATTCCATTCTATTCCACTTTCCATTCCACATTCCGTTCCATATTCCATTGAATTCCATTCCACTTTCCATTCCACATTCCATAACATTTCATTCCACATTCCATTCCACGTACCATTCCGCATTCCATTCCACATTCGATTCCACGTTGCATTTCATTCTGTTCCATGTTGCATTCCAGGTTCCATTTATTTCAATTCATCGTTCCGTTACACTTTCCATTGCACATTCCATTTTACCTTCCATTCCACATTACATTCCACATTCCATTCCACGTTCCATTCAACGTTCCATTCCACGTTCCATTCCATACCATTCCACGTTCTATTCCACATTCCATTCCTTTCCGTTCCTCGGTCCATTCCACTTTACATTCCCCATTCCATTCCACATTCCTTTCCATTGAATTAAACATTCCATTCCATTACATTACACATACCATTTCACATTCCATTTCACATTCGATTCCTCAAGCCATTCCATTCCATTCGACAATCAATTCCATTTCTTTCCACATTCCACTCCACAATACACTCCATTCAATTCCATATTCCATTCCACACCATTCCATGTTCCATTCCACGTTCCATTCAACATTCCATTTCATATTCCATTCCACATTCCATTGCATTCCATTCCACATTCCCTTGCACATTTGATTTCACATTCCATTCCACATTCCATTCCATTCCATTCCACATTCCATTCCACATTCCATTCGATTGCATTCAACATTACGTTCCATTCCATCTCACTTTCCATTCCATGTTCCATTCCATTCCATTCCACATTCCATTCCACTCTGTTCCACATTCCATTCCACATCCCATTCCATTCCATTCCACATTCTATTCCACGTTCCATCCATTCCAATCCAAGTTCAATTCCACTTTCCATTGCACATTGCATTCCACATTCAATTCCACATTCCATTCCGTTCTATTCCACATTCCTTTCCACATTCCATTCCACATTTCTTTGCACATTGCATTCCACATTCCGTTCCATTCCATTCCACTTTCCATACCACATTCCATTCCATTCCATTTCACATCCCATTCAACATTTCATTCCGTTCGGTGCCGCATTCCATTCCATTCCATTTCACATTTCTTTCCCCATTCAATTCCATTCCATTCAACATTCCATTCCACATTCCATTCAATTCCATGTACCATTCCACCTTCCATTCCACATTCCATTCCACATTCCATTCCACGTTCCTTTCCACTACTTTGCACGTTTCATTCCATGATCAAATACATTCCATTACACATTTCATTCCACTTTTATTTCCGCTTTCCATTTCATTGCATTCCACGTTACATTCCACATTCCATTCCATTCTATTCCACGTTGCATTTCACATTGCATTCCACGTTCCATTCCACGATTCATTCCATTCCATTCCACATTCTGTTCCATTCCACCTTCCTTTCCACATTCCACTCCACTCCTTTCAACATTCCATTCCACATTCCATTCCATTCCATTCCAACTTCAATTCCACACTCCATTCCATTCCATTCCACATTCCAATCCATTCCACATACCACTCCATTCCATTCCACATTCCAATCCATTCCACATACCATTCCATTCCATTCCACATTCCATTCCACGTTCCATTGCATTCCATTCCACCTTCCATTCCATGTTCCATTCCTCGTTCCCTCCCACACTCCTTTCCACTTTCCATTCCACATTCCATTCCACTACATTCCATATTCCATACTATTC